>NW_024884756.1:20474588-20528980 GCF_019232065.1 Centrocercus urophasianus | reverse complement strand
TTTTTTTTTTTTTTTTTTAATGAAATAATGATTTAAAGGTTAAGCTCTTGTAATTCTACTCTACAGTTTGGTCAGATATTTTTAAAATACTTATTCCCATAGCATGTATGTTATGTCCTTCTCATTGTGCTTACATGGCTTGTGGATTAAATTTTGGGTTGATAGTTAACTTCTTACTGGTGTTCCTATTTGTTCTGCCATTATTAGCTATTTACCAACAGCTATTTGTCCACTTGGAAGCATGCTGTTTTGATCCCATTGATCCACTCCTTTGTGTTCCAGTTTGTCCTCTGTGTCACCTCTGACATGGGTGCATCCATCAGTTTTGTGTCATGTGGATCTCATGACGTTGCTTTCACATAGATAAGATTTTCCATGTTACACTCCTGAGTATGATATCTGGGTACTCAGATACCAAGGCTGTGTTCACAGCATCAGGACTTGAATAGAACAAAGCAAACCAGGTTTTGGAGACAGTTACAAATGCTTATGATTTTTCTTTGACTTTTTCCACTGCTTCTCAGGCTCTTTCAGTTGCTGTCACTGAATATTTATCTTAGTTAAACATGCAGTATATCTGGTATGTGTTCTGCTGAATTAATATCTGACAGCATCTTTGCAGTGCTTTAGAACTCTTGCTGCAAATGCAAACGTGTTGTGCTGCACTGCTCAAAAGTTTTTAATTAAGAGAATTGTTACTTGTGTGTCTGCCCCAAGTTAAGGTAACTTTGCATCAATTATCATAACACTGTGAATCTGTCTCTGGGAGAGAGCTGTTTGGGTGAACATTTCTAAGCGATGCGTATGAGGGCTGGGGCAGATCTGAACTGTGTGACTGAGACACACGGATGTTTCGTGGTGTTTGCTGTTGCCTGTATTGTGTGCTATTTAAGCCTGCTACTAGTAAACGGCAGTCACAAACCCTCAAAGCTTTTCTGGAGTGAATTACTTTTTTATTTTTTTTATTCCTTCAAACACAGATGCATGTTTTCCCTTGACTAAATCTGTCACATTACAAAATATCAAGAGCAAACTAGTGTGTGCATTTTTCTTACATTTCCCTATTTTCTTTTGGCAAACCAGAATATTATGTCATTTCAATATTAAATATATTTTTTTCATTTCTTTAAAGCTTACCTTGTTTCCTAAAGACTCAGTGAAGACCAGCATGGCAACATTTGAAAGACTAAAGGTGGAAACTAACCTAACTCTCATAACGTCATCTGTCAGCTAAGTAAAATCCACAACAAAATCACATATAGACCTGTTAGGAAACTGAACTTGAAAAAAGGTCACATTTTAATTTAAAGCAGTTGTTTCGTGTTGTATTTTTTTTTTCTTTGTTGTTTTTGTTTTGCACCTGTAACTTACTGGCACAGCTGATGACACTTAGGCTTTGATTCAGCAAAGCACTTAACCATGCTACTTAGACCCATTGACTTTAATGGAAAGTAATTACATGTTCCAACAAAGCACATACAGAAGCGGTTGGCTGAATCAGGGCTTTAGACATCATAATGAGAACCTGGTTGGGAGGGAAGGGGGGGGAAACTGAATTAATGCAGCGCTCAAAATCAAGTTTATGCTCTCTGAAAATATGCAGTAAGGACTCATTTGTGGCAGTGCTCTCCCTGTGTTGTCGCATTGAGCTCATTGCTATACAAAAATCGAGAAAACAATTCTAATTCCTGTATCCATGCTGTCGCATACAGAGTTCACATGTATGTTATCACACACTGGAGTTAAATCACTATGTAATGATTACAAATGTTACCAGTTCTTTCTTCAGCATTTTTTTCTTCTACATTCAGTCTCTGTTGGTATGAGCTGTATTAAAATAACAACTTGAAGTAATCCTAGAACCTGACATACCTGTTAACATAATCTCCAGTAAAATACTACAGTAGAGCTGTAAGGCTAGCTACTCTATAGTTCTTGAATTATAGTATCATAGACACTGTGCGTGGTTTCCAACCACTCCTGTTACATTACACTGAGTCTTAATTTCATCTCCTTGAGAAGGTTTTACTACTGAGCACAGCAAATTCTGCTCACTTTATATTCCTGGTGACATTAGTTGTTGTACTCGCATAAAGATTTGGCTCAAGGGATGTATGACTAAGAATATTGCTTTTCTGTAAATTCTGATGGAAAGATGCTGCTCAAGATGTAGTGGCTGAAATAATTTACAGTTTTTTTTTTTTTCCATTACTGAGTATCTGTAGCTGATGAACCAACAAGTTGACTTATTTTGTATGTGTTGGGAGCGCACAGAGCTGATGTTCAAGCTAATTCTTTCACAGTGATTTACCCAAGCTACTAGGGTTAATGGGATTAGCAGATCTTGATTTCTGAGAAATACTGCCAAAATTCTATAGAAGAGGTCAGTTCAGCACCTATCCAGCTGTTGAGCCAGATAAGGAGAAGCTGTGGCTGTACCTCTATGGCTTTGGAGCTATGAAGCACCATCAAGGGGAGACTTGTCAGCAACCTTTTTTGTTACGCTTCATTCTCCTCTGATAACCATTGCTTTCTCCCACACCCTGCAAAAAAATATTGCACTGCCTAAGGAGAAAACCAGGTCACAGGTCTGCCTTCCTAGCTCTTCAGCATAGAAACAATTTGCACTGTCTTCCTGGGCTGCACTGAGTGAGATCAGAACTGCCCATAGCCAGTGGTTTTGGCCCTGCCATCTTAGCAGGAGCTGCACAGAGCTGCTCCCTGCCCTGCTGCCATCACACAGCAGGTCATGTGGCCTTGCAGTGGGAGGTAGCTGCAGCTTCCTGCAAGGTGCAATAGAGTGGGTGGGTCCTGGCCCAATGAGAGGGAACAACTGAGAACAAAATCCAAAAGAAAACCTTTGGATAAAAGGATGATACCATTATCTTGGAGAAGAGGAGGTTCGGGGGAGACCGCATTGCACTCTACAACCTCCTGAAGGGAGGTTGTGGCGAAGAGGGATTTGACCTGTTCTCCCAGGCAACGAGCAGGACAAGGGGTAATGGCCACAAGTTGTATCAGAGGAGGTTTAGGTTGGACGTAAGGAAGAACTTTTTCTCTCAGAGAGTGGTCAGGCACTGGAATGGCTGCCCAGGGAGGTGATGGAGTGGCCGTCCCTGGCAGTGTTCAAGAGTGTCTGGATGACGTGCTGCATGATATGGTTTAGTGCTTGTGGTGGCAATGGTGATGAGGAGATGGTTGAACTAGATGATCTTATAGGTTGTTTCCAACCTTGTGATTCTATGATTCCATGATTGGAATTAGTCAACAGTCCTCCATTATTTTCCATGAAATCTGAGTTTGCGTGTCTTTCTTGCTCAGTCTCCAGGGACCAGGATGTGTCCTGTTCTGCTCAGCCAGGCTGCTATTAGCAGGAAGCAGTGGACTACTTCCTGATAATGGGAGATGGAAAGAAATCTCAGGAGAGGGAAAGCAGTGCAGATATAAGAAGAAAGTAAATCTCAGTGACATTGAACAAATGACTCCATCAGCATATTCAGACAATCATGCAGGGCCATCTGTGCAGGGCTATACATCCCTAGGCAATGAGTGCACGCTGGGGAAGCACAGGCTATGGACATACAGTGTCTGTGCCCTTGTGCAATTATGGTCTGTTTGTTTTAATTCTCTCTTCTCCCTAAAATTATTGGGTTTTTCCTGCAATTGCCAAGAAGTGAACAGCTATTTATGTCTTTGATTTCATTCTACCAGAAAATATTTTTCTTTAATGAAGGATCCTGTGTGTGACTTCTGTATGATGCTTAAGATGATGCAGACACTGATGGTTTGCTAAGTGGGCAACAGCATGTGTTTCTGTTACTTCCCCAGCAGCTATGGCTCTGTGTACACTAGCAGCACTAAGGGCTTACTGGAGACATAAGCTTTTAAAAACACATTAGCCAAGGACAGTGACTCTTAATCACATTTTTAAAGCTGTTAAATTCAGTATAGTCAGCTAAATTCAGTATATCCTAGATGTTAAGTGACACGTTGAAATGAATGAAATGAATGAAGGTGACATGTTAGCAAGCGTATGTAAAATATCATTCCTTTTCTGATCTTGTCATCTTTATGATATTGCTGTTGCTTTTTTGCAGTGGATGGAAAGCTTGAATCCAAATCCTGGTGGGATTTTCTTCTGTGTGTTACACTTGCTGTAAGAGAGAAGAGCCTTAGATATGATTCTATTTAACTTTAGTTTTAAGTTGTAGAGTATATCATTGAAGGAAGCACAATATAGTCATGCTGGAGAACTTCGGGTGTTCCCTTTCCATCTGATCCTATTGCCTTTCTGCTGCAATAGATCACACTGAAAGGACAGGCAGCTGCTGCCCTTCCCTGGCTGCTCTGGCTGACATTCCTGAAAGTTGAATTAGGGACAGTGTTATTTACTCTTTCTTCTGCTGAACCAAGAGAATAAATTCCAATGTCCTTACCATGTGTGTTGTCTTTGAATACTGGAAAAAGAGACTGTATTCTTGAGGCAGATTCTTTACCATTGATGGGAAATTAATAATAGCAAGTTAAATATTGTGTATTAGAAATAAGTAAAATGGTCAAAGTGTACATGCTGTTTACTCCTATACTTGCAGTCTGCTGTGAGCTCTGGGGTGGTCACCATAAAGTTGCTCCTTCAGACGACCATTTTTTACAAAGGGAAACTGATGTAGCATTCATTTGCAAAGTACTCCTATATTAATAAAAAATTACTATTTCAGAAACATCTTTTTATTACAATTCTGCATTTGTAGATCCAGCAAAGCTCCATGACTTGAATAGAAAGTGAAGAGAAAGTTTTATACTTGTGCATGATTATATTGGCAGTAATTTAGAGCCAAAACCACTTAATGCCAAATGGCAAAATCTGGGCCGACATGTATTGGAGCCAGATCTTCCCAGTGCCACTACATAATGTTCCCAGTTAGTTAAATGAATTTTGGGGTAAGGGCTGAGAATGGGAGCACTAGGTCTGATGGTTTTTAAAACACTCATGTAAGAACTGAGCCTGCTCCACTGCCAATCAGTGGGAACAGGAACACATCTACTAACAAGGCAAAAATAAACCGTGGCTTGATCAGCTGCAAAAAGGCCTGGTCTCTCTGCTTTCCTAAGTAGTCTATTTTGGAATGGCTGTTGGCATTGTCAGGAGGGTGCTGCACTGGAGACTTATATGGTTAAATTTTATAGTAGTCTAATAATGAAAAAAGCATGTGTAAGGCCCCTTGGCAAACAGCCCATAATCGTGGCAGTATTCCTACAAGTAAAGCTGCAAAGAAGGGGGAGTGAAAGAGAGAGAGATAATTAATGGGGACCTGCTTTATTTGCCAGGAGAGATTTTCTAATGCTGGGAGCAAAGGGTATGTGCCTGAGAAAATGTTGAGAAAATAGAGTTGTTTTGTGGTGCCCTAAAATACAGTTTAATGAAAATGAGAAAATAATGGGAGGAAAGTCAGTTCTCCAGTCCCTGGCCAGCTGCCCAGCTATGAGTAGAGATGCACTGTTCCCGGGCTGCGCTTCCAGCACAACCCACAGAAAGCTAATTGTTCCTATACACACTTACTTTATTTTCAGGCTCAGGCCATTTGAAACCATGTTTTTCCTTTTGCTCTTTGCTCCCTCCTCACTCGCAGCTGGTAAAGAATTTCTTCCTCAGTGTTATTTCTTGAAATGTTTCTGCCTTGCAGAGCACTGTCTGTTGTTTTCCATTCTTACTGGGGTGTCTGTAGGAGTCTGATCAAGCTTGAAGGTACCTGGAGTTATCTCTGATTTCTTAATCCTCAGACAATCCTTAGGCAGGGTGTGCCTAAGCTGCAGAGATCCATCTCTCGATGCCTCATTTTGTTTCTTCATTGCTTGAAAATGCTTTGTTTCTCTGTCCAGTGTGTTAAATGTGGGAAAAACTGGCATGAATGCTTCTTCTATCTTCTCAGTCTTTCCTTTCTTCCTTCTGGAAAAGGAGGTAGAGAAACAGAACCTAGCATGAGGTAATTCAGGTATATTCCTACAATTATATTTTGCAAGTGAATGATGAAATAAATTAGTATATTTTGGGTATCAGAAATAATAAAACAGTCTTTGACCTCAAGTATAACTGGGAAACAACAGACTGACTTCTGATCCAGAAATTTGTTTACATTCCCTCAGACTTACACAGGTGCCCTGACAGCAGAACCAAATCCCCTGAATTTTGCATGAATGTATGTCTTCAAGTGCGCTTCATATTATATCTGTCAGTTGTAATCTTACCCTACCTTCTTTGGGTAGATATGTGATGTCAGTGCTACTTCGAATGATGGGTCAATACTAAACCTAGAGGAAATCATTGAAATAATTACTGTTGACATGTGAACACTGGAAACTAAGGCACCAGGGTCTGAGACAAAACCACCGCCGCCCCCAACTGGCAGTGTAGATGAGTCACTTTTCTGCAAGAGACAGTAATGATAGATGTTGTTCACTTTAGATTCCTCCCATGCTTCCCTTTCCCTATGTAAAGTCATTTATCATGAATTTGTTCAGTGAAAGTGGGAATTCCCATTTTTCTATGGACATCAGTTTCTGGAAGGCTGTTTTAGATCGTTCTTGGATTTTTCTCTTTTAGAATTTCAACCACCTCTGCCTTTTCTGAAGAATGTAGTCTGGAATGAAACTTTTGTTATTACTTAATACATTATTAAAACTGGAGATCACACTGAGCCCTTAAGTTTTCTCTGCTAGGTAGTTAACAGCATTCTAATCTCTAGGTTTTAAAGAGATGTATTAGTGAGACTTTGAATTCACCTGCTTTATAGATTCTTGGCATTCATGGTTCAGGACACAGATTATTCTTCCTAATTCTTCCTAATGTGCTGCCTGAATGGATTAAGTGCTGTTGGTTCCAGGAGAAAGAGCTAGGAAAGCAGTATTGGAATACCATTTATAAAGAAATACGCAAAATCTTAATTGGCATTTTTGTTTCTGGAGCTCTATTAAAGCCTGTTCTTTCTTCCTTTCTTTTTTCCCTTTCCTTTTTTTTTTTATTTATTTTTTTTTTATTATTATTATTTACAACATTCATAAAGAATAAAGATCAATTTGAGTACAAATGCAAAAATGATGATAAAATCTGATCAAAAGTATAGCAATAAATTGTATCTGGTACATTTTTAAACGGATCTCTTCCAATAACAACTACAGATGACAGCTGAATACAACTTCTTGTGACTTCCTCATGCAGAGTTTTCACAATGGGCAAAATATTAAATATGATATAAAGAAGTTTTAAATTTACATATGAAATTCTTCTCTTTTTTTCCATCACAAAAATTCATAGGACCTGTGCAGTCATCTAAGCAGTCTTAACTGTCATCACAGGATTAAATTGGTCTTGATTATTCTGTGCATTCTCTGATACAGTTTTCTCTGGGATGTGGTACCAGTGCAAATGATTGAGACAGCAAACTACCACTTAGTAGCATTACGTGCTTATGCACGTAGGATAATCCTAACTTTCCTTTATCCTGTCCGTGATATATATGTTCCCATGTTTCTAAATCACTCCTCAGATAAAGCATTCCTGTTTTTGTGCATATGTATTTGTAAGTGGTTTGTGTTAATTCTCTAGATGATCCAATGGGCAGAACACTGGGTCAAGTCTAAGTCTTATTTTGAAAAAGACATTTGTTGAGATAAATTTAAATATGTATTTTAATACATATTTTTTTAATGACATATGTTTTGAACACAACTTGACCTAAAAGGGGCTCTATCAGGATACCTGGGACTTTGACTTTAAAAACAGCAGGCTTCAGCTTAACTGTGGAGCCATTCTCACTTTACTCTATTTCTGTACATGTTAACAGAGATGTGGAGAGGTTGTTTGGTATTGCCACTGTTTTAGTTAATTTTTTTTCATGCTTCTTTCCTTTGTGCCATATAGACCTGCTGTTAAAAATTGTCAGCTGAAGTTTTGATCTGATGTAGTTTTGCCAAAGTGCAATCTGCACAAGACCAAATTTTCTTTTTATATCCTCTAGCTGGGTCATTCTGCTTGCTTGTTCTAGTTGTTTTCATCTGAGGGCTTGTGGTTTACCGTAAACTTTTCTTGTTTTGTTTTGTTTCTGTGTTAGCATTTAGTGGAAAAGAGTAGAGAGATCTTGGTTAGATTACTGTGTGAAGATATTCAGTCTCCCTGAATATTACTCTCAAGTACAAAATTGAATTGGTGGGTAGTTTTCTAACCTAGAAGTAAAGCAAAGTTCACAGGTATTTGCAGTCTGTACCAGCACTGAGATAGCGAAGGACATAAATGCTTCAACAGATAGATTCAAATTGAAAGAGAACATTTATTTCTGACTTGTTTTATATTTGTTTAATTGAAAGTCCAAAGGATCTTCAAAATCTATGCAGCAGTAAGTGTCCCTCTTGCTGATTCTGTTGTCCAAACCGCTGGGATCCTTTCAGTCTGCCTGCGCTGAACAAACAGATATAAAAATTAAAATACTTTACAGTATTTTTTTTATACCTTCAGGAACAGTCTTATTTCTGACCCTGAAGGTTCTGCCTCTTTAATGGATTCTGGTAATATGTCACAGCAGTGAAGTATTACTGAATTGAGGGCTGTACTTCATATTATCCTCTGTAAAGATTCTCTGAGCAATAGGACTTAGGTGAGTTGCCATAATTACAGTACACTGCATTCTGTTTATGCATGCAATAGGAGCCTGTTTTCTCTGCTTTGATATTTGATAGACATTGTACTGGACACACTGTAGAGCTGATTTAATAAGGCATGTTAAGCAGTCATATCATAGCATATGAGTCATCCAAATTCCTACTCTGTCATTTTGCTATCTTAGGTAAATTGTAGCAGTATGTTTGGCAAATACATTAATTTTTGGAGATATTTGAATGAAAACAAATAGCGAACTGTCTCTGAATTAGCTGCTCACTTCTTTTACTTAGATTGTTGTTGAAGTTTGGCTCGCACGTTTTGAATCACTTTTGTGCTTGGACATGTTAGTGTTGTCAGAGCTGCTACTATTATTAAGTGAATAGGCCATAGGTGAGAACAGCATGTACTTGGCATTATACTCATGTCAATAAATATCAATGAATCTTTAGTTCATTGAAGGTAGAACCTAAGCTGGAAAAGTTGAACTAATGCATGGTTTTCCAATAGTGCTGAAATGGAAGGAGACTATGGTTGCAAAGAGCATAACACAGAGAGTTTGTATTTTCTAAGGCAGGCAATAGGGGTATTACATACTTATGTCCTTGTACGTTACTGGATTACCAAAGAACACATTTCACAAAACATGGAGGAGCAGTGTAAACCAAACAAACAAACCAAAATTTCTTCAGCTGGAATGCAATTTTTTGTGACTCATTCTGTTCCTTTTGCCTTGCTCAAAGCAATAAAACAGAGAGTAAGTTCAAAAAGAAAAAGGATGAAAAACACATCAAAACATCACCTGAATTTGCTGTTTGGTTTTCAGTTTTTTTTCAAGAAGAAACTAAAATCCAGCTGGAGCTCTGGAGTGTTTTCTACATTTGGTGCTCTGCATTTACAGGATTCTGTTTGAAATGAGGTCTAATTATACTTGAACTACTCTGCTGATTTCTGCTTTTAAGGTGCAGTTCTGTGAATTGTAGTATGTTTTTCCTCTGACATTTTCTGTGGCTTACTTTTGTGTTTGCTTGGTGTGGCTTTCAAAAGTGCAGCAGAAATAACAAAGTCATTTGTAATTGTGAAGGAATAAAGGATGCAATAGGGCTAACTCAGGATGCCTAAGGCAGGTAACAGTAAATTCTCTCTTCCAAAGGAAAAAAAAAAAGGCTGTTTAGGAAGAGTATGTAAAATGCAAATAAGCTTAAAAAAAAAAAAAAAAGTTGAAATTGAGACTGTAAAACTCAAGAGGCAATGAACAAAACTGCAAAAGTAAATAAATGAGGCCAGGCAGAAAGTATAAATTCTGGAAACTGAGCAGAATATTAGGGCCAAGTGAGCTGAACCAAAAATATGGTTGAACTGGTAAATGTCAAGAGAGGGAGGATGCATCTTTTTTAAGTAACAAGTACTTGTAAGATAAGATTTTAAGGGTGAAAGTGTTTCCAGGCCATGTAGTCATCATATATGCTGGATCAAATGAGACAATAAAATATATAACAAGTTTTTTGGGTAGGGTTTTTTTTTTTTTTTTTTTTTTTTGGACAATAAGGCAGAGAATGAAGCTTGTCAGCTGATTTCGATAAAGGAAGGCAATCATTAATTCCCTATTCTGAAAAATCTCTTCTTCCCTGTTGACTGAAAGTACAAAGGTATTGTTTTATGTAGTACCATACCTGCAGAATACTGGTACATAATGTTAAATGTGTATTGCTAGATAACTAATTCCACTGGGTTGTTTAATTTAGAATGAAATGCTGCCTTTCAGGAAGTAGAAATATCAGTTTGGTACCCTGCTGTATAAAGCCAAGGGAACAGAAAAACAGCAGGTTACTGAATGTTTTTCAAGATATGGCACTAAACTGTAATAACTGAAATGAAGGTGATTTATGAACTGACTTACAGTCGATGATTCCTTCAATAGAGGAATGGCAATCACAGGTAGGCCAATTGTTAGTTAGACATACTTCATTATTAGGAACCTTCATTAGGAAAATATATATTAATTTCCCAGAATGCAGAATTCAGGAGAAGGGGAGAAAAAAAAGGAAATAGTAAATAATAAATAATAAAAATGCATTACATACATTTAAATATGATACTGTAATTCCAAATAGTAGAGGATGTCAATGTAAAAAAGAATAGACTTTGCTGAAAACTCTAGATATAGTTCATGTGCGGGCTTGAGGAAAAATGAACTCAAGCTGGAAGAAATGCAGAAATAGAATTATGGAATGACTTGGGGCAATACAGGAACCTATGAAATGGAGAGTTAAGGTCTAACCTCCTTCCCTAACTGTGCTGATTTTAAACGGAGGGAAAATGTTTTTGTTTTTCATGGTAGTAGGGTATAGATAACACAGTATAGATAATAATAGATAACGTAATATAGATAACATAATCGCTTGCTTCTGGTATTTCCCTGGCATTTTCTAGTTAAAAGGTTTCGGATAAGATAATCAAGGAAGGTGTAGGACTATCAAATCTCAGTTTTTTTCTTAGATGCTTTCCTACCTCAAACATTCACGTTTAACATTAAGAGATGGTCCTTGAAATCATATCAGCTTTCAAACCGTAGACACTCTTGAAAGATGTCTTGCAGACGATCATTTAGTAGTCCAATTAGATTCAATGAGCTTCAACTAAACTGACTTGTATGGCTTAATCATAAAGTCTCCAGACAAGTCTCAAACTTAGTAAAATAGTCAAGCCATTTCTTTTCTGGCAAAATACAAAAGAAACAGAGAATATATTAGCTGTTAAAAGTTGAAAATTTGTTCTAGGTAGGCACCTAATTACTTATTATGGCAGGGGCCACATCTATCAGATTAAAGAGATGGGAAGGAACCTCTTATCAAAGTGATAGGATGAAGAACTTGTGTTCAGACTTAGCTCTGCAAGAACCATGGGTAAAATCTCAACGTTAGAGAATGAGGGAACTTACCAAAGTGCAGAAGTTCCTTCACAGTGGCTGTACATTTTCACTCAGGTCATCTTCAACCATACATCGGCAGTACAACTCTTCTCCAGGCTGATAAGGGAATGTGCATATATGGTTGCCTTTTGAACTCTGAACCCTTCTGAAGCCTAAGTATCACTGGAGTTCTCCAGCAGGCTCCGCAGCAGTTCTCTTTCATATAGGATATACAAATTCATTTGTTCTTCATTTACAGGAGTAGTTAACTCAATCAGTTATATGGACAATTAATTGCACCAGATTTTCTAGAGGCTGTTGGGACTGACTCTTGCAGTTAATGTGTTCAACCTATATGGGAAAATGCTGTAATAATATTAAACAACTTTAAACCATCAATGTACGAAAATATAACCATGCAGAAAGCGTGGAGCCTTTATACAATGTGAAAGGATATCTAATGCCATCTTGTGGCAGTTGCAAAAAAGAGATGCCAACTTAAATTTCTGGAATCTCTCCTAACTGCAAGAATATACTCGTCGTCAGTCCTTCAGTACAACACTGGTACAGATGTTGGAAATCTAAATAGAACAATATTATTTAGGAAATGCTGTTAGTTTGTCTTCTATAAGCTCTTTCTCTTTCAGTTTCTCTTGATCACATTACTGGGTGCTGCAAACAGTAATACTTCCAAGTTCACAAACAACCATCTAAAATGGGAATCTTGGCAGATTTCTAGGCTGATGCCAGATATTTTATATAAAAGTCTTAAAAAAGGTAAAGGTGTTGAAGCAGGGAATTACTTCTCTAAACCTAACCTCACTTGTTGAAAGATGAAATCTATTACATTTAAACAAATTAAACTCATTAAGTATTAAACATATATTATCCTATTTGGGATAAAATATTAATAGAATGGTTGTAGAATTGGTTGCATTTCCAATAATACCTATATATAAGTCATGAGCCTATTGACAATTTATGCTCATAAATCATGTATGTTCCTTAGGGGATAAAAAGTTAACATCCCATTTTATAGTTTCTTCTGCAAATTAAGCAGTAGATTGTCCTGCAGACAAATATGAAGCCACCATATGCAAACCACTGAATGCTGCTGCTTGAGAAACTATGCTTATTTGATTTGGGAGAGGGGGGAAAAAAAGTGCATCAGCGAAAGACTGAATCAGTTTTTCTGTTGCAGTTTGTTGTGTGGTATTTTAGGGTCACTTGCATGGAAATGTCATTCTGAGATTGTGAAGACAAGTTTCAAACAAACTCCAGCTATTACATTGTTAGTGATAGTGCTTATTCAAGCAACTAATTTCAAATAGTAAAACTTGAATGGGAAGTGAAAGATCTGAATTTGTCTTTTCCGCCAAGAGCAGACTATTTGTTCATCAGGTGACAGAGGTTTGTTTGGCCCCTGAATGTCTATGTCTTGAAATCTGACTGCCCTAAGAAATTCATAAGTCATAGAGGCAAAGTAGTAAGCCAGCTGTTGCTTATTCACAAGGTGAAGAGCTGAGTTAAACAAAGATGAATGACTGGTTCAAGACAGCATAGGAAATCACTTGTAAAACTGAGAACTGACTCTGGAATTTGATAGTATGGGATGAAAGCCTCTACTACACTACTGTGTTTTATCCAGTCATGGATACTTCTAGCACATTTATGAACATTTCATTTATTGTCTGTCTTCAGCAATTTACTGCTACTCCTACTGAACCCATAGTATTTACACTAGGATTTTAGTCATTGGTGAAAATTGGTACCACTTCACAGTTTGGGTAAATTCGGTATCTTTGTGTTCTGATGAGGGTATATAGACATCAAGCATGTGTGTAAACTGGAAATTAGAAAATGAGTCTCCCTGGAAGAGAAATAAAGTAAAAATGTTGCATGTAGATATGCAGTAGCAGTTTGGATAAAACAAAAATTGGTTTCAGATGAAGATCTATAAACTTCTGAGAATCAGTACATGATGCAGAGGCCCCCGCTAGCAAGGATTTGATTTCAGTGACCAGTATATTCCTTCACTGATATCCCAAATTACTGGAGGTAAGGTGAGGAAAAGTGGCAGTGTGTTACAGTATCAAGATTTCATTGCACATCTGGAATGATCCAATACTTTTGTCTATCAATTCTGACTGTCATCTCAAATCTTCATAAAGCTCTACACTGCTGTTTATTTTTGCTGCCACATGTATTGTTAGGAAAAAACGATTTCATATTTTGAGATAACAAATCCATAGTCTCATTGCATTGTAAAACAAGCTGGTTTGGATTCCCAGATCCTCTTTTGTTAGAAGGAGGAACAAGGGAATTATAGTCTTGTCAGCCTGTCCTTAGTATTGTGGAAGGTCATGGAGCAGATCGGTTTGAGCACAATAATGTAGCATGTGCAGGACAACAAGGGGTTCAGACTGAGCTGGCATGAGTACATTAAAGGCAGGTCCTGCTTTGACCAAACTCATCTCCTTCTGTGACTGGGGTGGTCAGCCTGGTGGATGAGGGAAAGGCTGTGGATGTAGTCTACCTAAACTTTTGAAAAGCCTTTTACACTGTCTCTCCCACAGTATTCTCCTGGAGAAGCTGGTAGCCTGTGGCCTGGGCAGGAACACTCTTTGCTGGGTATAGAACTGCATGGAGGGCTGAGCCCAGAGAAGGGTGGTGAATGCAGTTAAATCCAGCTGGTGACTAGTCATGAGTGGTGTCTCCCATGGGTCGCTACTGGGATCAGTCCTATTAAATATCTTACTGATGATCTGTATGAGGGGATTGAGTGCACCCTCGGTAAGTTTGCAGATGACACTAAGCTGGGGGAAACGTTCATTTAGGGCTCACAGAAGGATCTGGAAAGGCTGGGTCTCTAGGCTGAGGCCAGTTGTGTGAGCTTCAACAAAACCAAGCGCCAAGTTGTGTACTTTGATCACAACCCCAGGCAGTGCTACAGATTTGAGGCAGATCAGCTGGCAAGCTGCACACAGGAAAAGAATCTGGGAGTTTAGTTATCATCTGGCTGAATGTGAGCCAGCAATGTGCCCAGGTAGCCAAAAGAAGGACAATGACAGCCTGACTTGTACCAGAAATAGTGTTGCCAACAGGAGCACGGAGGTGATACTTCCCCTGGACTCAACTCTGGTGGGCTGCACCTGAAGTACTGTATTCAGTGTTGGGCCTCTCACTACAAGAAAGACATCAAGGCACTAGAGTATGTTCAGAGAAAGGCAGCAAAACTGTAAAGTGCCTGGAGAACAAGTTTTATGGGGAGCAGCTAGGGGAACTGGGATTGTTCAGTCTGGAGATGAGGCTTGGGAGAGATGATATTGTTCTCTACAACTCCCTGAAAGGAGATTGGGGCCAGGTGAGGCTGGCCTCTTCTTCCAGGTAATAGTGATAGGACTAGAAGGAACGGCCTCAAGCTGTGCCATGGAGACATTCAGGATGGATACTAAGAAAAATTTTTTCTCTGAAGGCATAGTCAGGAATGGGTTGCCCAGAGAAGTGGTCAAGTCATCATTCCTGGAGGTGTTAAATGAATGTGGAGATGAGGGAGTTAAGGGCACGATTTAATGGTCACTAACATGATTCTAAAATGCAGTTGAAACTATAAGATCTTAAATCATGCAAGCAGCTCCTTTCTCACTTTCTCTGCATCTTATATAGTAATATTGTACCGCTCGTTGTTTTAATGTTTTCAATTATTTTTTTTTTCTTTTTCCTTTGTTACTAGAAATTCCCCAAGGTGCTGTTTTCTATTAATTGAAAGAGAAACTAAAGACAGCTACATTCCATTCCACTTGCCTATGATATGTCAGGCGATTTATTAGTTTTTCAGGCAGGCAACCCTTCTCTTCTTGATACATACCAGGGGAAACAAAACCTTTATTCCATCTACTAGAGATTGCAGGTCAGATCTGTAGTGACATCAAGTAAGAATAGTGGAAAAAAGTTTGAACAACAACAGAATTGGATACATGAGTCCAAAGGTAACTACTGCTGATGAACATGAACTGTTACCTGAAGGTAACTTATATTGACTCTGAGGGCAGCTAACTTGCTACACTTCCCTTGCATCTGAATCTAAGTTACTAGCCAGGAACTTACTAATTTACTATTATGTGGTTGTGATTTCAGATGAATTGTATTTGGTGGAATTGTTAGAACTTAATGACTTGCTTTCATTGTTATAAAATCATAACGTTATATTTTTCTGGTACTGATTTTTCCTTCTGATTTCTGAAAATATATTTCATTCCTCTTTTACCTATGAGTCAAAAACCTGTTCTTACTCCCTATTTTTACTCCTGCAGCTGAGTACTAACTCACAGGAATTTACAATTTCTGTCAGCTTCTGGATGCGTCTTAATATTCGGTCTTTTTTTTTCTCCTGTACAACTCTACTTTTATTGCAGGAAAATTGGAGTGGACTTAACTGAGAATATATCTGTTACATCTGTTTTATCTGACTGAGATGGGAGCCCCAGTAAACCATGCTACTTAACCACACAGAGTCTCTGGTTGTGGTGCCTGTGGATGTGATAGACTGAAAAGATCTGAATGCCCACGATGCAAATTGCTTCTTTCTGAAATAGAAAACTGGAAGACTTCCCAGTTTCCACATCTGCCTCTAATTTACACCTCTGAGTACTAGAGTGAACAGGGAAATGGAAGGATTAACGAGATGTTCTCTGTACATCTACTGCAGGAGATTACACCCCCAGCTGCAGAAATCAAGTGGTGACTATTTAGTTGCTAGAGCTAGACATTCCTTATATCCACGCCTCCTCTGACTGCAGAAGATGCTGTTTGTCTAGAAAAAGAGTAAGGCAGATGCTTGGTACCTGCTAAGCACAACTGGAAACAAAAATCTAAAGATTCCATGCTAAGATTTCAATAGAGAAGTAAAAGCTTACTTGTCTCAGCATAATTCTCTTTCTCTCCAGTCCAGTTCTCAATAAATTGAGCACAGATGAAACTCTAAGCAGGCTAGCACATCACTAAGACCATTGTAATTGTTGGACAGAGTGACAGCATCAAGCTTAGCAACAAGATATGGGACACAATTAAGCTCAGGTCTAGTAGGAAATTAGCCTGACAGGAATCCTATAACTACTGTGACTTAGAGATGCCTTTTCAGTGTAGTGCATAGCTACAAACTACTGTGTGAGGTGTTACAAGATGAACTGTTGTAAGTTGGGAATTACTCCCTGCTGAGGTAGTCACTGGAGTAAGCATTGGTTCCCAGATCTGGAACTTTGCAGGAAGTGGAGATTATGTTGCCATACCCTGGAAGCAGTAGAGGATGGTGCAGAAATCAAGCTGGCTGTATCCCAGTTCATCAGGGCAAGCAGTTCTTAATCCCTTGTGGTGTGGAAGGCATTTGCTGCAAACTCCTGGTACTGTACATTGAACAAGGATGCAACAACAGGTCTGCACAGAGCTGTGCATATATGGGGTTGCAACTTTGGATTGTACTCGCAAACAAGAGACATGAGTAGAAATAATGTGTGAACAAGCTGACGTTTCTTGCTGAAAAGGGGCTTAGATGTGCAATGTCAGACTCAGGTGCAGGGATGAAAATGCAGCACATGTAGCAAACCAGGAGATTAGTTAACGTCAAAACAGAATGCTTTAAACAAATAAATAAATCTTTGTGTCTTTGACATAGATAATGTGCAAGACCAACAGAGTGTACTGTTTCATGCAATGTTTAATCAGCTATTTTAAATCCCATATACAGGACAGAGCTTAGTTGTTCATTTAAAAATAATTTAACTGTATTCAGGAAGCAGGGTGCTGGGACTAACTTTAACAGTATGTGTTTGAAACTTGGGTGCATGTTGCCATTCGTTTTAGGAGGCTTTAAAGATTTGTTTCAGTTAAAGAGATTTTTCTTTGTTATGTTTCTGTGGAATAACAATGACATCCAGTGGCTAGCCACTTTAATAATGCATACATATCTGCTGCCAGTTTGTTAGGCAATGGTTAGATTCCTCTGGAGTCTTTTTTTTTTATGATAGCTGGGAGTTCTTTCTCTCAAACTTACCTGCGGGGATTTTGGGGTGGGGGTATTTGAGGGATGGAGGGTTGGGCATGAAAGGTCCCCATGCCTTAATGAGGCCCTACAGTAAGGAAGTCAGTTCCACTCTACTGGTATCTAAATGCCAGTTTAGCTTCGGGGAAGAACAAGATATTGTAGTTTGTTCATTCTCTATTCTTCTGAAGAGACTTAAACCCAGATTTCTTCCCTAATAACTGAAACCCACAATGGCTGAAGCAGTGACTGTATCCTGTAACCCTTCCTCTTATTTGAAAGGGCTTATCTAAAATATACGTGTTTTGATTCTTAATATCATCATATTTCAACTGTTTTCAGTTTGTTTATTTATTTATTTATTTATTTATTGCCACTTCATCGACATTCTTTAGGCTGCCCTGAGGCATCCTTAACTTAGGTATCAACAAAGTGTATATTCAAGATTTTTTTTTCTTTTTTTTTGCTTAATAAGTTACCATAGCAACTATCACTCAAAAGGTACTTTCTGCTATGGGAATTAGTTATATTTCCTTTTAATAACAAATACCTTAGAACATTGTGTGATTTTTTTGCATTTTACTTTGTACCTGAAAACTATGTACCTTAATATTTTTCTTCTAGTAGCTGGCTCATATCTTAAAGCTTACTTCCTCTTCTTCACTTTAAATAACATTTTCCAAAAGATCTCAACAGAGTATAGGTGTGGGATGCAGTGTAATTACTCTGAGAAAAGGGCTCATGTAGGTAATGGACAAAAGAAAACCAGGTGCCCGAGGCGTGCAAATACATTTGAATAACAATCTTGTGGTACTTGAGCACTGATACCTCCTCTCCAATCCCACTTGCTTTCTCGGTGGCAATACTGTGACTCCAGTAGGATGGGAGCTACATCTTTTGTTATAGGCTTGAAGAGTCAGCTTTTAAGAATAGTTCCAGAATCTACTTAAGCTGTAAGCTGAAACAGGCCGGTGAAATGGCTAATTACTTCGCAAGCTTTCTGCAATAAATTGTTTTGCTTAATAATTAGACAATTTATAATATTAAAAATTAAGCATTTTGATGCAACCACATAGGATGGTGCATACTTCAGAACAAAAATGTTTTTGTATATTACTAGCTCATCACTTGTTTCATGGAATTGCTTGAGTTTGGAGAGCGAGAAAAAGAAATTGTATTAACTTCTGACTTTCTTTAAATGTTAGTCTTGCTGCAGACAGGAAAGTTATAGATAGCAGCTAATCCTTTTCAAATGAGTAACTCTAAGTGTGGTATTTTCTGTTGTAATACAATGACTGCAGTTCATTGCATGTGATACTCATGCAACTACCAGTGAAATGCAGCTGGCTGAAAATATTCACAGAAAATGAAGAAAGTTGGCTTAAAGTAAACAATAGGTATTAGCTGATGTTGTACTTGAGAAAAGATTATGTACTTATGGTCCAGTGCTCACAGGTGCTTTTCTAACTTTACTAAAAACCTCCTATATCTAAGATGCTAAAATCTATTTGCTCATTTTTGCATAACTAAATATTTGTTGTCTAGCAACTAACAGAACTGCAGATTAAGCCACTGTCCTCATCTTCATAGTACTTTGTTTACCTGAGGTTGAACGTTACATCGTGTGTAAACAAAGCTTATTCCTTTCAACATTCCTCTAAACAAGTTATTTATATTGATTTCTTTTAGGTTGCCACTACTATCCTTGAGTTTAGTGTCCAAAATTGGATGCAGGATTCCAGCTGAGACCTCCTAATGCTGAATAGACTTGAATAATCACCTTCTCTGTCTTGCTTCTGGCAGTCTAGCTAACAGTTCCCCAAATGACATTTTCTCTCATGGCTTCTATTCAGTTTGGGGTCAGCTGTATCCATCCCATTTAATTTTTTTTTAGAGCACCATTTTGCAATGTTCTTGACTGAATAATCTCATGGATTTCAAATAATGTCTTCAATGTCTCAAGATGATTTTTAATCCTAGTAATATCTTCCATAGTCCTTCCACCCCCTGCTGGTGTATCTTTTGGTGGTTGCAGTTGTCTTGTGGAGCAGACAGTGTAGAAGTAGCATTGGAGGTGGAAAGCAGGATGACATTTTCAGACCAAAACAATTTTTGGCTCGGTAATCTTAAAAAAATAAATTGAACTCCAGCAATGCCTAATTATGCTATGTTTTAGGTACATTTTGTTTCGTTGTTGTTCATCCTCTCCTCTTCCCCCTAGCTCCTGTAAGAACAGTTTTCTAAGAAAGTGAAAAATGTTTTATTTCTTTGAAGCATTTTTAGACAAAAGTTTAAAAGCATTGTCAATAATTTTCATTTTGAATCAGGATTAATTTTCAAAGTCAAAATAAGTAAAACATTTCTGCAACCATTTAGAAACATTCCACATAAATATGAAAATTTGAAGAAAGTTAACTAAATGTGTGTATCTGATCAGAAATGAAAAGAATTCTCAATGAAAAACGTAAGTTTCTGCTTAAATCAGAAAAAAAGTGCATTTATTTATATCCAAAAATGAAAAAGAAACTGGAGATTGTTTCTATATTCAGATACATGAATGAAAATACAGGAAAAAATATTAGGTGAACACTGCACAATATTTCTTGAGGCAGTCTCCAAGAGCAAGAGCCCTGTTAGCTCCAGGAACCCCTGAAAGCCTTTCAGCATTACTGTGGTTAATGAGCCAGGTTCTCCCAGTTCATCTCCTGATCTGTGGAGTCTGAAGGCCTCACCACCTTCCCAAAAATAGCTTGTAGAGGGAACAGTTAGAACATACTCTTCTTTGGCTTCTGTTGTACAAGGAATGGCTTTGCTACGATGAGAAGTTACATGGCCTTGTGCAGAGCTGGGAAAGAAGAAAGCACTGTGACATCTCTATGAAAGACTGTCAGACACTTGGCTGTGTTTTGTTTTCTGCTGTGGCTTTCTTATGTACTGCATTAAAAATTTTTCATGCAGAAATTCCACTGATGGTGACAACATTCATTAGCTATTACAGATTTGGTACTGCGTTCTTGTTCTCTCTCTCTTCCCACTTTCCATGATTTTTTTAAAATCCCATTATATGGTTACCATAGCAATTGTTCCTTTTCCCTTCAGCTTTCCCAGCTGCGTTTGTGAGCATTTATCTTACAGAATGCATTCTAGTTCTCTTTCTCTCTCCAGAGGAATGTAAACTAAGTTAAAATGTTGATGATTAATTTACCTTCTAATATTTCATACAAATTATATCGGAAAAATCTCTAAGGTGTATACATGATAGCACAAAATACTGACTTCACTGTAGAGACATAGAATCTCCTATAGATGTCACTGTACTCCATGCATTTAATTGAGAACAAACCCTACTAAAGTGTGAAATTAGTTTTCGACTGTCAAACTGTTACACAAAGGCCATGAGATCTTGATTCTCTTACTCATGAGGATGGCTAGTATCTCCCAGAGCAAGCAGTATTGCTGCATGCAGGATTTCACCCTTGAGCAAACTGATCCTCATCATAAATGAGAGGGCCAGAGCGAGGCACCTAGTAAAGCAAAAACCCAACAACCGAAAATACAGATGATTAGCAATCCTAAGGCTCATCTGGGGAGTCTTCAGCTATGCTTTCACAAACAAAAGCTCCTGACATCTTCAGTGGGTTTTTTTGCTTGACTTGAACACAGTATTGAATGCTTATTAATTATTTGTATTTTTCCTTCGACATCCAATCTAAAATACTATGAAAAAAGTCTGTTCACTAGAGGAGGAGGAAGTAACTTTGTTAAATAGCATCTTCCGATGTTTAAAAACAAACAATAAAAATCAGATATTTTAGGGAAGTAAAAATTTATTCATAAATTCTATTAAAGTTCTGCAAATATATTTTAATCTTAAGCAGGAAGACTTCATGCTGACATTTTCAGAGTGCTTCATTTGTCTTTTATTGTAGAGATAGTTGTGGGGTTTTTTGTTTGTTTCCCCAAAAATGTACTTATTCAAAACTTTAGGAAGTGGTAAAAAGCAACAGTTTAAAATCAGGTTTTTCATATGAGTTCACATAAACATTTTATATGAAACTGAGTTCAGAGGGGTTTGTTTTGCTATTAGAAATTATATTCAGCTTCATTCAACTCAAAGAACTTTTTTTAGCTGCTCAACCTGTGCACCAGCTTTTAAATGCTGCTGGTTCCACACACCTGCAGCAGCAAGAACTTGTATCTGAATCATCTATTTTGGCAGAAAAAGTCCATTTACTTTATTTTTTAAAATTTGTATTTTCTACAGTGAAGCATTGAAACTTTAATCATGTGAAATCAGCCAATGAGCATTCTAAGTAGTTAGTAGTAGTAGTAGTAGTTAGTAGTAGCATAAAAATTTTCTGGAAGATGGTCTTACCTCTTTTTCAGGTTCCTCATAGAAAACACCACAGACCTAGCTGACAAAAAGTTTTTGCTTTGGTTATAGATCACCTGAATCCATTTTTAGAATGAAATAAACTTTATAGTAATTCTTTCTGAGGTAGCCTTCCCATCTTCTCTTTCAGTATGCACACTTCTGTTTGCAAAACTTATACCTAATTGTGTATTAATTCATAGTTCTGATGAATTAATTTATACAAATCAGGTAATTTCTAAGGAAAAAGAGCACTGAGGTTTATGAACAGAGTTTTCTGTGATTTCCATCATAGTAAATCTCTGATCAGCTGTGATGAGCAGCAGACGGAATTGCCTGCTTTACACTTGCAAGTCTAAACTATGTGTATTAATTATTTTCTTACTATCGTGCTTCTTTGCTTGAATGTTTAAAATTCACCTTTAATTTTTGTGACCTTAGACATGAAAAAAGGGACTACACAGGTATCAGGGTGGAGCAGAGAATACTGTAAATATAAGTATTTATAAACATATTTCCATATTGTGATGATGGTGAGATGATGGTCAGAATTAAGATTCACAGCACTTTCCTTTCCTTATATAGCACCTGACAAAGGCTGGAATCTGTGTTTGCATCTTGGACAAAGCTGCTGTACTGATCTTTTTTTTTATCCTCATTGTGAAGGGAGTGATTTTGTTCATGAGCCCATAATGCGCTGCAGTTGCATATGCCCATAACCTTTCCCTGAACTCAAGCCCTCTGCAGCAGGTTGCAGAGGCCCAGAGCAGCCAGGTGACATACAGTGCCATCTGCACTTCTATACTGGTCATCTGGCCAGAGCTCTGACCTTTCTGAACATGATACAGCGAAATCTAACTCCTGAAAGCTGCTCGAAGGCAAAATCTGTTCTTCACTGTCAGTTGCAGTACTCAGTCGCTTAATTGTCCACTGCAACTGATAAAGTAACCATTAGACCCAGGTCATGAACTACAGTTTATCATTCACACACAATAATACACCCTTGAACTGCACTGATTTCTAAATTATAGCAACATAGACTTATTCTGTAAAGGAGATTTGAAGTACCTTGGACTTTGCTTAGTCCTATACTGCAAAACAGCAGCTGGAAACAGGTTGTTTAGGGCAGAGAGAAGAAGGTGCTTTGATCAGCGCACTTCACAATTGGCCCTCCGTGGCAGGTAAAGACTGATACCAAGGAACAAAACACATAAAAAACAATGTTTGACAGTAAGCCTTGGTTTTGCCCCCAGTCTCAGTGTAGTCAATCAGAGTAACTCCGTGGGGGCCACTGATCTGCCTGGCAGAGGGATGAGGGAATGGGGGCTGGACTGCGTGCTTCTGCCAAAGTACGTATTCCTGTTTACTTAGGAATAGAAAGTGGTTATTCCAGATCCAACTTCTGACCTCTAAGCATTAGAGAAATAAAAGCTTATCTCACTGTGGGCCATACAAATCTCTTGTCATTTGGAAAAGCCTTTCATTCAAAAATCATGGTTAGCTTCACAGACATTAATTCATTAATTGAGACTTGAAGTTCATGTTACTATTGTTATCATGTAAGTGTTCCATCTGAACTATAGACAAGTGCTGTTCACATGCTTTGTTCTTCTTTCTTTTCCCTCTTTCATTTGTCTTTATCCCACTCAGGAGCAACCCATGGTGTTCATCATAGCCACAAGACTAGAAACTGATGTGGCTGTCCAGCTAATAGGTAGTTAATGGGTTTTGTTAGTAGCCAGTTAGCCAGAGTGGGGAGAATCCTGTCTCCATTACAAGTGTGTGAAGGGCGTGGTTGCTGAACTGTGACAAGTGTGAACAAAGCTTTCTACTCATTTACGTGAAGGCAAGGTTTCACCTACTGCTACTGGGAGATCCGTCTGTGGCAGGGGGGTTGAAACTAGGTGATTTTGAGGTCCTTTTCAACCCAGGCCACCCTCTGATTCTGTGGTGTGGGGAGTGGAAGGTTTCCCCATTGCCCTGATGTAGGCTTAGGGATTAAATGAAGGAAGTATGTAATTTGTTGCTATGATGAGTGTCATGCTGTTTACATAGAACAACAACTGTGCTTATTTGATCTGAAATTCAGTCTTTTACTTTTGAGCACTAGCGTTCCTCCATCTTAAGACATTCAGAAAAAAAGAATGTCATTTGTAGGAACTGTTGGTGCTGCCTTTATAAATTCTTCCTTGTGTAAGAAGTTTACCATGACAAATGAAACTACGGTTAAAATAAACAGCAATATTAAAAAATACAGACAAAGAAGAATTATTTGGAGCAATAGTGGAGTCTTAAGAATGCTTTTGTGAAAATATGTTGAATAAATCACTTCCTTTGGGAATGATAGAAATCATTGCACCAGTAGGGAAAAATCTGTTGGAATAAAGAGTTCTCATGAAATAAGAGTGACTAAACTCCAAACACTTCTGAAACAGGGAAGTCAGACAAAAAATATCTGGGTGTGGTTTATCTTGCTATCCAGTTAATAGAAAGTTTATAAGTTTCAGTAGTAGCTACTTGGCCACAGTAGGGACAAAGAGATAGGAGAGTTCCTATCTTATGCTGGAGAGAGAGACAGAAGTATATAGAAAGGTCTCATATTCAAGTAAATTCCCTTGAAGGTGTTCACTGAGTTCATATTTATGATGCCTGTGGTAACTCCTTCTATGTATTAAAAATACATGTATGTTTATTTGTGGTTGCCCAGGGAATGTAAAGCAGAATAAGCTTTCAAAGAAAAGAATAAAGTGAGTGAAGACAGTTAAGGTTAACTTGAATTTCCTGTGACCAGTTATTCGAAACCATTCAGATTGTTTCTATACTCATCTGAACTTGTATCACTTGCCTAATATCAAGTCAGCATGAAGAAGTTGTCCAGGAGGTGTCCTGTTGTGATACTCTTTTGTAAATCTGTTCTGCACGCTAGAAGGACAATGCTATGCAAACTCACAAGCCTGGATTTTACTTCACAAACTGTGTTGTTTTGTGTCATTGGACACTGACCGGAAATGTGTTCTAGTAGTGGAATAAGAGGCATCTTCAGATACACTTCTTGTAGCAATATTCAGATGTATATACGGCCACCTCAAATTTCTACACATAAATCAGCTTTAGACTTTTTTCTGAACGTTAGAAGGGTTTCCTAATTTTCATTTTTTAAAGCTTTTTCTTAGAATGTTGTTGTGAGAATTCAATCTATCTATGGCCACAGTATTAAGACAATAGAGAAGATAGAGGTGATGGAAAGGTGACAGAAAAACTAAAATAGATTTAGCAGAGAAACACAACGGAACACCAGGTAGCCTGAAATTTAAATTTGTATTAGTCTTTGCATCAAAGCTGTAATGAAGTTTAAAATGCTTTGTTTTGGTGTGGAATCAGGTAAGTGGATTGATTTCTTTCCACGTGTCTTTTGGCAGTGCTTGAGGAACAGCATGTGATTGATTCTATTTCATCTGTGTGCTCTAAAAGGCACTGCCTTACTTCTATGTATTCATCAATAGAGTACAGATAATGCAGGAACCTCATCTTCTGCATGTGAGATGTAGTTAGAAAACAAGACAATATGCTAGAACAAATAGCCAATTCTACACACCATATTCATGCAAAAATGATTAATTTGGAGTCTTTCTGCAAATAATTCTTTAAAATACTTAACTACTTTAACTTTTGACCTTAAGCAGTTTATTCACTGCATAGAAGTCTGCACCATTCCAGAAGATTATTTTTTGTCCAACATACTCTCTGGAAGTTGCTCAGTTTTGTTTGTGTCATGCATCTCTGGGTAAAATCATTACACTTTATTGTGCAAATTAAACTGCGACTCTCCTAGACAGAGCTTTTGGCATGATAGAGCTGTGCCCAAGCCTAGTAATTCATAGAGAGGGTTAAAAAAACAGAATCAAATGCTGGCTGCAAGCTAAAGAGAACAGGGGATAAGATCTTAGGCTTACCTATAGGGGGACCTAAGGAATAAAGCGAACCAGAGTCCAGCATGGGGAAGAAAGGAGAAAAAGCAAAAAGGCTAAAAGAGATCGGGCCTAATGAGCCTTTTGAGGAATATGGGAGACTGGAGCCTCAGAACGAAAGAGTGGCCCAGAAAAGCAAGGATAAAATGGATCAGCCACAATGTCATCAAATTGATCCAAAGTTCAAAAACCATTAAATCACTGTATACAATAAAGTAAATTAAAAAAAAAAAAAAGTTCGAACAGTGTCAGGCTCCTTAAAGCTCACTTGCTGACATCAAACATAAGAAGACCTGTTTGTAACATAATGTGACTCTTTTCTAAACAGCGCTTTTGAAATATGTGCAGTGGTCTGTCATTTTCTGTTGAACAGTTCTCCCTTCATATACCTATGGATCCAGAAGAATTTTTACACTATAGGAAGAACAGGGAAGAATTCTGAATGAATTAGAGAGAGATATTTGGACAAGAGGGTTTTTCTCTGCTGCACTGAGGAACTGTCCTCCTGCCTGGAGTGAGGGTTTAAGAAAAGAGACAGACAGGGGAGAAAAGAATAACTCTGAGTGCAAATCAAACCAAACAAATACTGTGTATAAAAACATGGTAAATAGCTGTAATAAATGCACACTAAGAGAGCAGAAGGTATTAATTCTTATCAAGAGCATTTCTAATGTACCTATTACTCTAATGTGTAAGTGATAAACAGGACAAAATACCCCACGAGTCCCATATGTCTGTTCATGACGTAAAGAGGTGGTGCTACCCATATTTAGCAGGCTTTATTTAGCCACCTACGCACCTCTGACTTGGTAGACTTATTTTTGATAAGTGGTGCTTAAAAGTGTTGGTATGAAGCATAAGTAGCTAATGCAAATATGTTACCGACCCCTACCAGAGCTAGCAATTATGTAAATTTTCAAAGCCTTCATCTTTTATAATTAGATGTGGCTGGCTTGGAGTGAAGGACTTCCATCGCTGGACAGCTCAGTCCTTATGCCAGTATTTCACTAGAAATTATATATTTGAAATCAGATGAATGCTATATTCTTTAAAGTAATTTAACATATAGCTTGGAATATGTGAAAGACCTTTAGTAATTAATTTCTTGTTTGCCATGCATGAAAGATTAATAAAAGCATAGAAACACTTGGTGAGTTACATCTTATAGCTGAATATAATTAAGTGTTCTTTCCATTCGTCCTAAGTGTATGAAATGCTCATTATTATTCACAAGATCCAAACTTCAAATTTCCTTAGCTTGGATAAAACAAAAGAGCAGGTGTTTATGTACAAAGAGAGAGAGCTGCCTAAACATAAACCCAAATGTTCTTCCCTGTTGTATAGAAGATTCACCTAAAGGTTAATTGTTGCTCGACAGTCTCAGGGACTGATTACAGTGATTTCGGTTTGTTTAGGATCAGTCTCTAAAAGGCTCCTCAGGAACAGGAGCACTGTAACACACATTTCACTATGGTGGTTGAGCTTTCCCAAAAGTTTGTGGTACTGATTGTGTCAGGGCCTGTGTGCGTCCTTGTATGTATGTCTGCATGGTTGTTCGGGGCTGTGCACAGATGTATTTCAGAAGACCACAGCAATTTCTCTGAATTGTGCACTTGAATGACAGGAACAGAAGGGAAGGAAAAAAACACTGATATTTCCACCTCTTTGCTCTTTTATCTCATTATTACTTCTATAGAGTGTAAAATTCTGCAATTCCGGCTCAGTAGTGATTTACACCCATTTTTGAGTGGTTTAAATAACTCTTGCAGGTGCAAGACAGTGAAGAATCGGGGCACTGGAATGCACTAGCCACAAGGGTGTACTTAGTGCCTTATAGTGCAGTAGGATTGTGAAGAACACTATAATGACTCTTTACATTCAATCCAAGCCGCACTTAAGTGTGTATGTGTACAAAACAGCTTCAGAAGAAGTGCAGCAAAGGACCTGGAAAGCTGAGGTATAATTCAGGAAACTTCCCTAGGTTAATATGCCAAAACTTGCTAGATGCATACTCACAAAAATAAAACACTAGAAAACCAAGTATAATGTAGGGCAGATGCAGTATAAAGGCATTCCCTTCAGCCACTAGAATTGGGTGAGCAAGCTAGTTCTGCAGCAAAGGCAAAGCATGGGACTTCTCTCTGGGCAAAAGAGAGATATACTGGAAATAGAGTATGCAAAAAGCAATGCCAAAACATCTGCCTTTCCTCCCAGCTTTACAGGAAAATGCACATGCTGTGATTCAATAGTTTTTTCTACACTTTGAATAAACAGACAGTTTTTGGTGTATTATTTAACTCTGGTTTTCTATACCAAAAGCACCTATGTCTGATCAGGTACTTTCTCTAGTTCACGCTAACCTGACTATGGATGTGGTAGGACTCATTTATGCATTCCATTGATGCATATATTGTGCTCATCCTTTGGATAAAGGGAGGACTCTGGTTTTCTACATTATCAATCTAACACCTTACATGAACGTCAAATATGATTAAAAATGAAGGAATGTAACAAAATTAGAGGTGAGCCATGGTTACATGCTCAAAAAGAGGAAAAATAGGATTAATAACTGATGCCAAGAGAGAGGTGAAGCATGCTTGCAGGGAGTAGAAGTAGCAAATGTTATAGATGGTACTATATACTAGGAATGAACATCAAAAGCCTTGGAGGCTGGGTTCAGAAGCTTATCAGAAGTTACCTCGGCCTATTTGATTGAGAATTCATGCTGGTAATTTCCAAAGATTGGATTTCCTTGTGAGATCTTTAGTAGTTCCTCGTCTGGGTCAGATTAAAGGACAAGAAGAACAGCTCTGCTGGCACTACAGTATTGCTGCTTGCTAGCCTAGATAGAGCTCGAAAGTACACAGATTTAAAGCAATATATAGAAATAAAGTAATCATATAAAGCCACATTTCTTTTCATGCGTTAGAACAGTGCTGCACATGGTATAGTCTCTCCATGTACACAAAGAAAACCCAGACACATTCTTTTATCTTTTCCTTGTTCCCTATATGGGTCAGGCAGAGGCTTCTTTTCATGGAAAGCTCCATGCCTAAAAAAACACGTGGCCAAAATTAGGTACCTAAATTCACAGTATCCAAATAGGGTCCTTGGTATTTATCTTTTCGATGTTGAGACACTTAGAACGCTTGTGCTGAATGCTCAGCACCTCTGAACAGCAAGCAAATTAGGTGGCTGGCTTAAATACATCAAAATTTCCAGTGATTGGCAGGCGTGTGCCCTGAATCTTTTTTCTGCCGTGCATTTTTGTTAGAGAAGGGATACGTATTTCTCAGTTGTCATCGGCACTAAATAGTGGTAAGCTCTCACATCTTGCCATCTAGACAGCCTCAAAAGGCAATGAAAGGAATTCAGCTCACTGGTGCTGCATTGAAAGGGATTCAGGGTAATGTGGTCAAAACAAATGCATCGTTAGTCAGTCCGCACAAGGTAACAATAAATCAATGCATCTTTTTGGAACCCCTGAACGGAAGATGGCCCTGGAGCAGAGATGCCCCGCAGCAGCCGGTGCATGCTGGGCAGGGAGGATGGAGCCCTGCGTCCCCCCGAGGCGCTGCGGGCCGCGAGGAGCGCGCTCCGGACACCAGGTGGCACAAGGGACCGGCCGGGGAGCCGGCCGCCTCCCAGCCTGCAGCCCCATCGCAAGCGCAGGTGCTACAGAGCTGTTGTTTTCCATGAGTTACCCAAAATAGTGAGCGAGAAGTATTTCCAGAGAAATAAAATTTCTGTATCTGGCACTGACTGAGCTTGCAGCATGCTGATGGAAAGAGTGCCTTGTATCATAGCCTGGTGTTATTCCTCCTCATACAGAAATGCTCATGGAGGAGGTTCTGTGTATTATAGCCTCTTAGAGGTCCAATATGAGCATGTTTATCTCTAAAATGATAGTAGTTAAGCTCTTATTCCCATTTACTGATGCTCACAGAATTTTTCCTAGCCAAAGAACTATCTCTTAGCTTTTTGTGCCTACAGACAAAATTAGGAGGGTTGACTCCCAGCACAGAGTTTGCAGCTGAATGTCTGGGCTGGGTGAAAGTGTATTCTGCTTCAATGCCTGTTATTATGGGATGGCTGCAGCACCAACAGCTTTGGCAAAACAGACCAGTACATAATAATGTAAAAATAATTGCCCTAACTTTGTTTTCCCCGCTGGCAAATCCTTTCTGAAAATCCTTTTCTCTTGCTGATTTTTCAGAAATGAACCTAAAATGGAAATATGTATATTTATTACAAAATGTACATGTATTTTTTTAATTTTTAATCTTATTTTTGTCATCCTCCTCTGTGGATCCTCCACTGATGTTTGGATGTGGCTCAGCTCTGTTTCCAAGGAATCTGAACTGTGTGAGAGCCAAAGCCACAGAGGTGCCTGTGCAGCAGAGGATTCAAAGTTTTGATGGAAAGGTTCTTCACATTTCTCAGATCAGCTATTTCCAAACAGTGTCGTTCAAATCTAGGTCACATGGAGGGAGTTTGTCCTTCTCGCCTGTTAAAATTTGTATCAGAAATTGTAGTAAAAATCCATACAGTTTGTGTAATGCGTTTCTTTTGCTTTGAGTTGCTATACTGACAAACAGATGTAAATAATAAGAAAAATAGTTTACAGATGATTTCTTCATTTGTGCTTGGCCAGCATTATGGAGGTTTGGGGTACCCCGTGTCACTGACAGGCAGCATAACCTCTTTAGTGCAGGTTGCATGCCTGGACGTCAGTGTGCTGCTGGGCTGTGTGTTCTCCAGTGATCACACAATTAAGTAGCAATGACTGGCAACACTATTGCTCAATTAGTCTATATAAGATGACAAGCTAGAAGATATTTTGCAAATAGCTCTTCCAGAGTCACTTGCCTCAGTGAATTCGCTTTAGAATGAGGCAGCAGATAGACTTATTTTAACTGAAACACATTTTCCCACATCATCAGTATTTCTTATGGCTGAAAGCAACTGGTCAAATTCTGAGAGTTAGACCAATAAAGACCAGTGAAGTCAGTATATTTGGATGGATAAGACTGAGAGAACCATTGAGCCTTGTCTCACAGTCAGTGTTTATAATAATCTGCAGACGTGGACCATGCAAGGAGGACTATCACCGTACTAGCAGCTTGTCATGAATTGTCATTTGAAATGATAACATAACTGTGCTCATGTACCGTCATGAGGTGGCCTGAAGCCAGAGCCTGAAGCAGCCAGATGAGCTGCTAAAGAGAGGTGATGTCTTTCAAGTCTGAGCAGGTGGAAACAAGATATACATCTCATTCTAGCTGATAAACATGCTACTGCTTTTCTTTGTGCCCTTTATGGGTCAACATTTGGGATGAAAAAGTCTTGGCTGCTCTGTCCTGGGTTTTAGACCGCTAGGATATTACAGAGTGGCACAGTTTGGGCGTCCACAAGACAAACGAATAAGCAGAAAGCACTCATGTAGTTCTACTGTTATTCCAAAGATGTCCTGTGGCAGCGAAGGAGCTCAGTTGGTGCAGTGACCCTGCACTGGGTGTAAGCTCCTCTGTTGCAGTCCATGGGCATACAGGACATTGTTGCCAAGTGAAAGATGGACTTGTAGGTTCTAGTCATAGCTTTCTTCATGTATTTGCTCTGATACTTGTTTGGTATCTTTTCATACATTCTAAATTTGGAGAGGTGGTAGTAGCAGATCAGGAAACCAGCACAACTTTTCATCAAGAAACGATGTGAGAGCCAAACCTCCCTATTTTCTGAGGAGGTATGGGATGTGCTTCGAGGATATTTTTCTAGGAACCAATTCTCAGCCCTTTTACATTCTTGCCAGGGAGTTACAACTTTGCTGTTATCATTACTGTGAGAGTGGCAGAGCACTGGAACAAGCTGCCCATAAAGGTTGTGGAGTCTATTCATATAGAATATGGAGATATTCAAGATCCACCTTAATGCCTACCTGTGTGACCTGTTGTAGGGAACCTGATTTAGCAGGGGCTTGGACTAGATGATCTCTAGAGGTCCCTTCCAACCCCTACAATTCTGTGAGTTTGTGAGGTACTGCTCCTGGCACAGTCTGCAGTGGTAGGCTCAAAGATGTGCCCTCCTGCCTACTGCATGCTGCCTATTGCCTTTCTGCTCCTCTGTCCTTGCACCCATACCAACTGCATTTGCCTCATTTGCTGGGGCTGAAAGATGATTCTTCTCTGTGAATGTCTCCTCCTATCCCTGTGAATGTGGGGAAAATCTGTGCCATGTGCCATGATCTGTGGCCTGAAGTCTAGCTGGGCAGGTTTTGTTCCAAGCCCGCCTGTGGCTGTGTGCTTGGCTGTGTCAGTGTGCATGCAGCTGTTTGCTGGATTTGGGATTTCTCAGTTCAAGTAAAGGGCTGGTCAGGACTGGTTGATCCTTCTTGAGAAAAAATGGGACTTTATCAAGTCATGATGAGCACAAAGAGATGATTGGTGGTAAGGTTGTAGGGAAGAAAATGCCAGAATATCTTGAAGTAAAGAGAGAGAAGATTTATCATAGAATTAAAGATGAAAATAGAGTAGAAATTAGCAGTTGAGAAGATACAGCCTAGAAGAAAGAATACAGTGTTTATTAATGACAGACAGTGAAAGAGTAAATTTAATCAGGATGGAGTACTTGATAACTGAACTTCAGACAAATATGGCATTTGGGAAAACTGATAAGATATTAAAATTAGAGATTGTGAAACAGCGAACGGGACAAAATTTCCTATTGCCAGGGTTTCTGTTGGGTATTTTCTTAAGAGAAATTTTAAATCCTCCCTGAGCTTGCATCTTCTAACTTGTCGTTTCTACAGTATACAGACAAATGGCATCTATTTCTGTAACCTCTGTAAATTATGCCTTCATACATTTGAAGAACCTTCTGTAATGTAACCAAACTGAGTTTATTTCCAATAGGAGTCTGAAGTCCAATTTGCTAACTTTGATGAGAATCGGCATTTCAGCTGTAATATGTCATTAACTTGCTTACATGCATATAATGTAAAAAGCTCAAACATTTTATATTCAGGAAAAGAGAGACAGTATAACTTGTTCACTGAACCCAGCTAAAATTGTCTTCATTCCTCACCCATTTTGCATGATTTATGCTCTATATAGTAATGGGACAAACATAAAATCTGTACATATGAGAAAGAGAAGAATGTCTAAATAGAACCATTCAAAGTCAGGAGTCAGTTTAAGTAGGGAGTCTGTTCTTTTAAAATGCATTAACATTGATCTTGAGTGTTCACCAAATGATAACAAAGTATGGTCCAGAGTGCCTCATTTACCCATTTTCCTACTTTTACCACTATGGCCTATTTCTGTTTTTTGAAACAAAGCCCCTGAATTTGGTCCCTGCAAATAAAACCTCCTGCACTCATGGAATAGTTGTTCATTAACTGTTCGCCCACTTGCTTCATACTCTTTAACAATGTTTTCTCACGCTTTTGGGTAGGAGCGAAAAGAGAAATACTTCACATCCTAAAATTATGCTTCAGATCCACAGTAAATTAAATACATACCGGGGCCAGTGAAGCAATGGAAATGTGCCATGACACTGGAAAACAAAAATGTTCACTTGTGTTTTTGTCCTGATCAGGGTTTTCATCAGCCAAAAGGAGACAGTCTGACTGAGTCAAGCAGAGGAATACAAGCCAAACAGAGGATGGTGAGTTTGTGTCACATGTGTTTTTACACAATCAATTAACCTCTGAGGTCTTGATTTATCACTTTGACTTACAAAGCGGACCCAAGAGAAAGCCATGAGTTGGAGATAAATGTCACTTCTCTCCAAAGATAGTGTGCAGTAGCCGTGTCTACAAGAGAAACTGTCCCAAAGGAGATCCTAAAAGATACCTTTTAGGAATATCTAAAAATACAATGCCTAAGAATTCTCTTTTTTGCACACAAAAGAATGACTTCTAGGTACAAACACTCTACTAGAAACTTGCAACCCCACTGCTGTGATAGATAAGTTTCCTTGATTATGGCCAGGAGGAAATACCACTGCTCATGGTAGAATTAGTTTATATTTTATCTGTCTAAGGCTATTTTCCACATTCAGCTTTGCTCTCCAGCTTTCCTGATTACAGTGTTTGATCAAAGATTTATGGATAAATTAATATTGGTGACAGCCATTCCACTGCCAACCCTTCTGTCATTAAGTGTTGTTTACTTAGCAAGAGTTCAGGAGCAGGGACAACAGTATAGTGGAACAGAGGGAAAATAAAGCCAATTCAATGTTACAACACTAAAATTCATCATCTGAGGTTCTAGTGTGAATAGCGGTAAGATATGGGGAGTGTAAAGAATTGCGTGGCTTAGGTCTTTGTTAGAGAGATTTTTACACAAAACATTTGAAGGATTTGCCCAAAGAGGTTCATAAAATTTGTGTGAGTGAGCTTCCTTTTTGCCTTGCCTGTCCTTGGTGGTGGGAATATTCCCAAGTGGAAGGTAGAGGTGGAACAGATCCATGCAAGACAGCACAAGCCGAATCCTACTGCAGTATGCATGTTCCTTAAAATGTCTTCTCAACACTGTATTCTGATTTAGCAATGAATTATCTCAAAATTATCCACACAAGTCACCTGTCTTTTGGTGTTTACTTGATCTGTCTGATGGCAGTTTATTACCCTAACCAGGCAGCCGGCATTAACCAGCCTGCTTTGCAAGCACCAAATATGCCCTTTAGCCCTTTCTAGGGTCAAATGGGAAGACCTAAGATGTTTTTAACTTCAGTTAATTCAGAAAAATTCTTGAGCACAGTGTCTGACATCTCCTCATTTTACCACACCAGAACAATGCCTGAAAAGTTTGAGTTATTTCATGTAACTTAGAAATGTGAATGTGTTACGAGTCAGCTTTGAATATGGCCTCGATTCCAAAAGGTGTTATCATCAAATCAAAATTATTCACACATGTCAAGTTAACATTTTATTTTTATTCCTTACTCAATTTTTGGCAAGCTTACAGGAGCTGTCAGTGTTTCAGTATTTTGAGAAGAATATTTTAATAAAACAGTGATGTGCTGAAAGGGGTTCACAAGAACTCACTAGAGGCCCTTGTTAAAATTCTGCCACCCTTCAAAAAATTATTCTCTTGCCTCTCAAGGAGTTCACCCCCTCTCTGGATACTGCTAAATCATTTCTGCCAGGGATGAGTTTCATCCCTTGGGGCTCATAAAGATACTTCTGAAGAGCAAATTGTTTGCCTTTGAAATAGACCAGATTGCATGAAATAGCAGACACTTTAAAAATAAATTCCTGGGGTAGCAACACTTCCCCGCTCCCCCCGTGCCAGCATCCCATCCGAGCTCTGCCATCCATACCTCTCGTTGTGTTATACTATCAAGTATTCAATTTATTTCTCGGGAACAGAGTATAAACAGTTCCAGCAAGTGCACTTAATGTAACTTTATTTTTGCCAAGTGGCATTGCCTCCCTGCTAAGCTGTGGTAATGGGAAACCTTTCATATATAAAGGTAAAAGAACAATGGAGCCAGGTTCTCCCTGCTAGCACACAGGGCTTGAGTTTAATTCAGTTTAAAGGAGGAAATTTTTGTAGGACTCTCGTGTTAAAGTATTGTAACATATGACTGTAATAAAATAAAAAACATATTAGGTGCAATGAAAAAATGCAGTACTTGAAATAAAAATTGGAATTCTGGTAACATAGCCCAAAGTGGTTAATTCTTTATTACTTATTTTGATGTGATTGAAGTTCTAACTTAAGGCTGTGTGGACTTATATGTGGTTTGTCTCAGTTCCTGCATATGCCAGACCTTCTTTTTAAATGCTTGTTCAAAAGAAAATATCTGAGTTGAAATCCCTTGTCTCCTAAATGTGATCTTCCCAGTCACTCAAAAGTGGGATCTAATCTGTTCCTTTGTGCTTGTAGGATATCCATGGACCATATTCTGTAATCACTAAATTTGTTCTACGATATTCTTTTTAGTTTAAAAACAGAAGTAAATCCTTATACATCTGATCCAAGTGTAAATGAATAAATATCGTTGCTTTTCATTGGCCAAAAGAAAACATGAATGGTCCTTTTTCTTCATTGGTTTGTTAATCTCAGAACACGAAGAGGACTGCTTAAATGGGAATACAATTAACTCCTTTCACAACAAAATTCGAATGGCCCATCTGATACGTTGTATAGCTTTACTCTAATTGCTTCTGCCAATTCAAAGTCTGTGGAAACTGAAAGGAAAATATAAAACATCATTTAAAATAAATAGATCTTAATGTAAAAGCTAACAAGTATAGCAACTGTCCTACTGTTGCATTGTGTGATTTCAAACACTTTTTAAAAGTGCTGTGAACTCTGTGGTCCTGCTGTTGTGACCTAGAGAGCTAAAATCCTCTTTAATGGTATCTTGCTTCTAGGCAGGATTTAGGTTCGCTACTTGTGTTCACTTGTTCACTGACATTAGTTCTAATTCTGAGGCCAGTGCTGGAAAATAGCACTGATGTGCACTGATGTGCCTTGTGTGATCTGTTTGGTGGTCATCTTAATAAGAATTAGAATTAGCACACCAAGCAGCACTTTAATAAAAACTGTCTCTTAAAACTTACTCCAAGAATGTGTTGTTGATTCTGAAATTACAATATCATTATATTGTTAGTGATTTCTTTGCAGGAAGTAAGACATAACTATGAACAGGTAGCACTATTTGGAAAGAGCATCAAGAAACTGAGGCTGTAATCCCACTAATGACCCATTGAAAAAATCTGGGGAAGCCACTCAGCCTCCCTGTGTTTTGACTTCTCTCTCTTACATGGTGTAAGATATTTACCTCCTCTGTGAAGAGTTCTCAAGTGAATTTTGATGAAATGTGTTATAGAAAATACAGATACTGATAATATTTTGATAGACTCACAGGATCAAAAGTGGCTGAATATCCAGGAGAATTATCATTCTCCCTAATAGTTCACAGCCGCAGTAACTTTTGCTGACTGGCAAATGGCTAAAGCCTGGAATTTCTGCTTTATTTAAAAGACATGAAATGTATAATTACTAACTCAGAAGCATTAGAGTTGAAGGGGAATGTATAATGTATAAGCACATATCAGAAGATACTGCTTCATATGCAATTCAGAGTTAAGGGAAACAAACTTTTCTAAGAAAAGAAACTGTACTGATACCCATAAATACTTAGGTTATGTAAAGCTATGGACCAAAAAATTAGAAGATAATCTTTCCTGTTTTTTTTCTTTTCTTTTCTTTGTTGTTATTGTTTAAGGATATTTTCATTGTCAATATTATCTGCAGTTATAGCAGAAAGCTTTTATCTGACATTTCTTGTATGTCCGAGTCCATAGTTGTAGCCAATGAGGGATTCAGAGGGATGTTCACTGATATACCGTTAAATAATATCTATGTATGCATTTATTTATCTATCTATTTATTTATTTATTTCCTTAATCACATTAGAAAAAACATTATTGGGCAAGAATACTCACAAACTTGCTTTTCAGTTTAACATTTGCTTTTTTAATGTTAACCCCATGATGGCTTATTCAGTGTGTGATTTTTGCAAACAATTTTTTCAAGTACTACCTTGAGTCTTATTACTTAATCAAGAGTTGCACTGAATTTTGCCATGATAGCTGGAGAAGTGTGAAGTGTGAGAATTCTTAATTCAACACTTAAGCAGAAAACAAAAGTCTTAGAGAACCCCTGAAGTGATATGTTTTTTGAATTGAAACGGAAATGTTTGCAATGGTGTATTAGCCTGACACCACATATCACTGAAAATTAGTGTGGCGTGTCATCCTGGTGAGCAAACCATTTTTTCTGGGAGAAGAAGTAGGAGTTGGTAAGGTGAGAATGTTCAGATATTGACAACAGTCCCTAGTAGGAGAATCAACACAAGCCTTGACAGAGTGTCTAAACAGCAATTCAAAGAGAATGCTTGATTATTCAAGCTAGAAGAAACTGCTGAGGAAAAGAATTGTCTGCACTGAGGATCTCTATGGACCATTCAGCTTGGTGGCAGCTACAGATAAAGAGATCCTTTTTTTTTTGCTTTGCTTTGACATTACTTCTATTGAATTAGCTTTATCCTGACTTTGTATGCTTTCTGTGACATATTAAACAGAACCAGTAACAGTTAGATCTGTCCTGAGTCAGCAGAATTTTTAAGGAAAACTGAAAGGTATCATTAGTTTAGATTGCTTTGGAATCTGTTGTGCAAAATCCTTAAAGCACAAAAGAGGATATAAGAAATGTCAACATAAAAATCCATCATTAGACTTTTCCAGTGAGAATTTCATGGACTGACTGTTCAGGGCACAACATCTATTTTGAAAGGACAGTTCATTGTCAATCCTACCTCATTCAAAATGTGTATTTCTTCACAATATAGTCATGTGCACATTGAATTCTGCATATATATTATCCTTATTTATTTAGTCTTTTTTGTTTGTGGTCTGCCTTTACAATATTTTACAGAAATGTTGGGACGGGCTACAGTTGTTAAAAATTACGTATGCTGTTTAGTGCAGTGGCAATGATTTATGTTGTTATGTAGTATAAGTGCTATGGAGATATGCATTACAAGGTTGGATGGAGATTGTTACAATGATAGTGCAGAGCATATATTTGCCAACTTTTCAGGTGATGGAAAGGGAGAACATGTTACCGGGACTCTAATGATGAATTTAGAAACAGTTTTATTTCTTTGATATTGCATAACATACAGCAGCCTATGCACAGTTCCAGTCTGAAGACAGACATGAGAATTGTTACATATATTTCATTTCGGTTTAGATGATGAGTTGATGCAATATCATTTTACAGTAGCAAATTGAAGGAATACATTCTATCTAAAAACATAGGCATACTAGAATAGATTTCTCTTGCTATTTTAATTGTTGCAGTCCCACATAGTGTTCTGATCTTAGGGTCAATTAGCACAGTGCTGTTACACATCTACAAGGTGTTTATTGACTTGCTGGACTCTGTAGTAACAGCGGTTTAGGCCTGAATTCAGATTGCAATACAATTTAAATCATCAAAAAAATAAAAGTGACTCCAGTAGTCTTCAGCAGAGGCTGGTGAAATGGTTCCTTCTCTAAGGAAATTATCAAATCATAATTAGATGAGTCACTCTGAAAGTAATGCCTCCTATTTATTTCCATGGAAATGACAACAGATACAAAGAGCACAATAACAATATTTGAAAGAGCAAATTCTCAAAAACAAACTACTATTTTTTTCAGCAGAGACACCACTATTGGCATAAGGAATCACCACTATTAGCAGTTTTGCCAGCAATGAAAGGGGTCTGAATGGCACGTTGATAAAAATCTGCACCAGCAGAGGTGTTTCACTGTTGCCACTGCTGAAATGCACCACCCACCACCTCACTATCCTCACACCACTGTTGGGTCTCCACAGATGTTCAGCAAGCATTGATGAATGTCAATGGGTACCATTTTTTCCACATGGAAGGATTCGATGACACACCTTTGTTTCATCCACACTTCTTAACATAGGTGCCATTTTGTCAGACTGCCTTTCTGCTGCTATCTATCACACGGCAACAAAATGTAATGGAATATTGGTAGGAAGGTTCAGTTTCTACTGCCATTGGATGAACACCTGTCTCTGATGTCGTGGGCCAACATAATAAAACAGGAGGCATCAGTTTTAGTGCACCCTTCATAGTTACTATTTGCACAGTATGGCTATGAAAAATTTCACAGTGGAGAAATTTAAACATAAGCAGTGGCTTTATAATTAGAAGAGGACATAGGAATTTCTAACTAAAAAGTCTTTAACAATAGAGTACAGTACTTCTCACAGTGCATAGATTGTGATGCCTTGCTATACTGAACCACGTCTATAATACTTGACTTACTCTGCTGCATGGGGAAGGTCCTTAGGCAAAGATCATGTTTTCTTATCTGAGCCGTGTGATGCTTTACTCTCTTCTGCTTTCTTTTTATGCCTTGAAACGCTTTCCTTTACAGGTTTAAAGTAATTGATTTCTTGTAACTCCACACTTTCTTCTAAAACCACAGCTTTTGTGAAACAGGCTGTTAATTCTTTAAAGAAAAAAAAAAAAAAAAAAAGATTCTCACACTGCTGTGGATTATGTTACTAACTGTAGCCCATTATGTTACTATCTTGCTATCTGTGGCCCAGAATTTTCAGTCATGTGCTATTGTGTTTGTCCAAGCAGAAATAAGGAAGTTCGCATTTCTGTCTGCCTGCTTTTTCTATGCTAACTGAAATGCGACTAGGCAATGGCTCAAGTGTGGGACTGCAGGTTGAATGGTCAGAAATAATTCCCAGAGTTTGATATGGGTTCAGCATCAGATCTGACTCCCTGCACTAGAAATGGTCCTCCCTCTGGCTCTGCTCTGGAAAGAAAAAAAAAAAAGAAAAAAAAAAATCAACAATCCATAACTGAGAGACATGTGGCATCACATGGGCACCAGGCACCTTGCTGAGCAGACAGCCCATTTTGTTTAGAAGCTGAGCTAAAGCCCATGCTTGCCACGTGAAGCCAGACATTCCAGAGAAAGAGAAAAGGAGGTCTCCAGCCATGAAGTTACCCTTTCTTTGCAGAAGCTTGGTCAAGGGTAGTTCTTTTAAACTCTGATGATACATACCCCTGTATGACCATAATTAGACATGATTAATAGGCAGCAGATGAACAGACATTGCAAATGTGGCTGCAGCTGACTGAGAGGCTATGTCGATGGGAGCACTTAGGAGCCAGCATCTAGAATCAGCATTATTCAATATATTCATTGGTGACCTTGAGAATAAAATTATTTCCATACTGATTAAAATTTTTAGACAACAGACCTGAGAAGTAGAGTAAATAGAGAAGACGGTAAATTAAAAATCCAAAGAGGTCTGAATATTTTGAGGAATTGGGTGGATCAAAAAGAGATTAAGTTTCTGTAAAGAAAAGCAATGTGATGCATCAGAAAATTTGAAGATATTGGCAAACATCTGTGAGTTTGGATAGACTTTTTGCACCATCAGTTCTGTCATTTATTTCTGTCACTTTTGTCCTTGTGTTCTCTCTAATCACACATATGGGCCAACAGCACAGTACAATAAAATTGCTTCATGTAAAGGTCTGAATACTCCAGACACCTTCATTACATATGGACTTTTAGTCCCAAATCCATCTCACCTAAGTGCAAGCACTAGATTGGATGCTCAATTATGAAAGTTATGTAGGATGAGTCCAAATCTCACAGATGATAATTAGAACACTGGACCAGTTGAGTGAGTCCATCCTCATCTGCTCTCTGAGCAGCATCCTTGCCTCACCATTTGTCTTTGCTACTAATAAAACATGTTCTGCAAAAAAGGTAAAGGAAAAAGTCATGAGTCCACAAACGAAACCTCAGAGATGGAGCACTATTCCAATTTCACAGTAAGGAAAGGAGGTGATAGTACCAATTTCTCTTGTGATCCAAGTGTCCAAATGAGTTGAATCATCAAAGGTTATATTGAATAACTGTTAAGCAGAGTATGGTTTGAAAGAAATTAGTGTCTTGGAATAACTGTAAGGATGAAAGAGTCTAAAATATCCAACTATATATAGTACCTCTGAAATTAAGTTGCGTAATGTAATGACATGTTATGCTACCATTAACACGTTATAACTATGTAATTTGGAAGGCTAATTTTTTTTTGTAAAACCACTTAGCTACATAAAATTGAAAATAATGATTATTGCAACTACTTCCATTTTTTGTCTTTAGAAGTTCAAAATTAAATATGTCATATGCAGTTATTTTATGGTGATGTGTAATTTTATGAAATGGTCGTATAACATGTACAGTAATTATTGACAGAAAAATTCTAAATACATAAATCATAGTGTATAAAATCTGTTATAACACATTAACTTTACCAGCAGCCAAGGTAAGTCACTCAGCATCTCATTGACATAACACCCAGAGCTGACCAAGGAATCCAGATAAGATGACAGGAAATTGCAAATCTCAGCAAAGGTATAAAAATAATCATATAAAATCATTTTGGACCTGAAAGTTCTCCTTTATAATTATGTTTGACTTTCTAGTACCTATTTATTTCAAATCTTTGAAGAGCAACATGGAAAACTGTAAAATCTGACAGGTCATCCAGATGGCCTTCTTAGTCTGGTTGCAAATGCTTCTTGCAGTTGAGTTCCCATCAGTCCCTTGGAGACTATTCAACTGCCTAATTCAGCTCATTTTCAGGATTTTTTTTTTTTTTTTTTTTTTTTTTGATATTCAGTCTAATTTTTTCACTATCGCTCTTGCTAATATGCTTTAAAAATTTAGACTGTTATCATTCTCCCCATATGTCTTACTTATGACTGTGTGAAATTATATGTATACATGTCTTCCAGCCTCATAACCATTTCTATTAGTCTTCTCGGAACTCTGTGTAAATTGTTGCTATCAATTTGAGAGGTCTTCTGCACTGAGTCATAAATTGATATATATTTCGTCTACTTTGGGGAAACCAACCTATCCTGCTAATGAATCAAAGTTATTAAAAGGAATATTTATTTCATGTCAGTATTACTGGAGAGGGAAAACTCAGCTGTCAAATCAACATCAAAAATGTAAGCTCACAATGAATTAGAGCTGATCAAAAAATGTTAATTCTCACATTTTAAAATTAGCCTTCACTCCAATGAAGTAAGATTTTTTTTGAAATCTTTCATGAAGTTTAAAAAAAGAAAGAGACAAGAAACACGTTTTGAAGTATAATCTGCATTAATAATAATAAATCAGATACACAAATCACTTCACTCTCTATACATTCAGTTAATTAACACTATTGGCTACCTGCAGGTGGCCAAAAATCATTTTATCACCTTCTACTCAACCATGGAGTAGGTCTATTCTGACTTTGTAATTTTACTGTTTGGTTTTGTTTTTGAATATATATTTAGATAAATCTAAGCATTAAAAATAGTAGCAATGATATTGTAATGAATGTTTTACCTTCTCAACAGACTTTGAAGTCTTCCATTTGAAATTTCAACAAGTGTACATTCACAGAGAAAAATGTTTCATGGACATTTTTCTATCAACTTCTGTCAAGGAGAGAGACTTAGAAAAGCTATGTTCCCTAGCATATCTTCTTGATTTCACAGACTAAAAGAGATGACTGACAGTTTCAAAGCACTTCTAATTCTATTATACTCTATCCTTAGAGAATAAGGCTGATGTACTAATGGGCACAGAAGGTTTTATAGAAAAATACAGAAAGTGTTTATGTGAGTTATCTCATGTGCAAGACAGGCTTTGCAATCTCGCAAGAGAGAGAGATTTTATATGTTCTTTGTAATGTAACAGTCCTGGGAAATTTAATGAGCTATCATATATGTGGGCAACTTTGGTCATCCTGGGCATTTGGAAGAACATAGTAGGACAGAAGAATAATAGTGTGAATCTCCCTCCCTTCTCTAGAGTTTCTCCATAATCTGTCTTCTGCTGCTGCCTTACAATGCCAGACATCTTCCAGAATAGATATCTCACAGAGCAGGAAGGAGATAAACAGATTAGCCTATGTTCTAAGGTTGAGTAGGAAATGATAAAACGATTATAGGCCTCTCGCAGATATCCTATGGCAATAATTGACTGAGAGGATGGAGAGTTAAAGGATTTGTATACCTGCTTTCCTTTGTGCACCTGATGTATTTCTACTAACCTTTATTCTTGTCTGTAAGCTGTATCCATCTGGAAAACAAATCTGTCTCAGCCTTATGATACTGTACAATACTAAAATGTTAGAGTTTCCAAATAAGCATGAGTGATGTGCAAAGCAAACATAACCAGCTCAACATAATGATGTCTCCACTTCCCACTAATACTGAGGAATCTGTGGTATGATGGAAGCATGAAGTGCAAAATCCAGAGAATGTTTGCAGCAGCACTGGATGAGCCCAGCATTTCCTCTGAGCAGCCAACTATTCGCTTCTCAGAAGCCTCCTTTGGCATACTTTCATAAATCTGTTTGCTGTCTCCAACACATTGTAGAGCATACTTAGATTGCTTTACCAGGTACTGTTTAGGTATTTACAGAGGCCAAGTATCCAGAGAGCAGCGAAGTACTCATACGAGGTCTTTCATAAAACTCGGTGTAGGTATTCAGACAGATCTAGCTGAAGCAGCTTTACTAGCATTCCCAAACTTTTATACGCTTGAATAATTTATTTCATCATGCATGAACTTTGCTCCCAAAATTTATTTTCTCAAGATTGTATATCCAACATGCCTCTGTAAATTCAGCTGAAAAGCTGGAAATCAGGGTATTTTTAAAAAAGTTAAGTACTCTTTTCAACAAACAAGAAAAAGTTATCAAGTACTTAAAAGCCTTCTAAGAAATGGAAAGCCACGGTGTTAACTAAAAAAGAATAAATATTGTTAAAAATGTTGATAGAAATGGAAGCTATTGAATTTAAAATTTATGCTGTGTGAGGAGGTGACAATGTGCTAATAATATTCAATGTTATTTTAATGCTAGATTTTGTATTAATCCCAGATATCACAGGTTTGTTTTCTTTTGCCTATGCAGTATATAAGCACAAGAGCTATTAATGTCAGTGAAAATTAGTATCAAGAGGAGGCTATAGATCCCCAAGATATTTTTTCATAATGCTGAAGACCAAACTATGGAAGATCAATAATGCACTGAGGACACGTCTTCTTCCTAGCTGTGACATACAACATGTTTTTTAATGTCAAACCTCAGGTAGAAAACAGGCAACATGAATGGAAAAATAGCAAATCATTTGGCTGGCTCATTTGAACTGAATAGCATTTTCCAATGAGAATGTGAAGGAAAATACAAGTAATTATTACTGATTCCTGTTATGCATTTTTATGGATTTTTTTCAGAGTAAACGTGATATCCTACTGCTAACTGGCAACGTTCTATAATGTCTGTTCTGCAAACCTGTCACTTTGGCGAACAAAATATTAACTGGCAGGGTAACCTCAAGAAAAGCCCAAAGGGAGCTAGATATCGTCATGGTGCGTTATGTGAACAGCTTGGAGTTGAAAGGTATCCTGCAGTAACTATTCCATTAATACAGAATTTCTGCAAACAGAGTTAAGAAAATGTTTTATACCAGTATCCTGCTGGCTTTTGACTGTGGATAAAGATGTTGAGTGTGGCGCCTTTGAAATGTGGGCTCTAATTTATGCAATTTGCACTATTTTTAGTGTCAGACAGATGTTATAGCTGATTTTTTTTTCCATTCAAATAAAGGGGATTTTTTTTCTTCATAAGTTATTAGTATTAGTTGATAATTTTTGTGTAATATCAAGCTCAGGAAGCATGATTATATTTAATGAGGAAAAAATTCAAAATTCAAAAGACATTTTGTGCTATAATGGCATTATTTCCCTTAAATCATATTACATTATAATTATGAGGGAAAACCTGTTTTAAGACTTCCTACACTCTTCCAAAGACAGTGATAGTTGCTATTGAGAGTAAGGTCAATGAAAAAATAAACAAAAACAAAAACACTAAAAATATGAAGAAAATCAATAAATACCTAAATTATTTAAGGACAAAATACAACGGGGTGTCTTACTGTCATGCACCATATCCTGCATCAGAGAGCAGACAGGTGGATTGTCTATAGCCAGCGCTGGTTTGGACACTCTCTCCAGCATGCTCATTAGTAGCTCTGCGCCTGGGCTCCCTGTTAGTAGAAAGGCAGGGATCACAGCAGGGAAGTTAGATCTCAGGCTTCTCACATTCCTGCTCTATCTTAGCAAAGCTTTGCAAAGCCTTTTCTGGCAGCTCATTAGTAGGTGCACTGATGCATAAGAGAAAGTCATTAGAAGTGTTTTTCAACATTGGCTTTTGATCAGGTGACTAGTAGTTTCGTAGAGACATTTGCTTACATTGTTTTCTATAAGAGATTTTGTTGCTATATTGAGAATGACATACATATAAAATGTGGAAAACTAGCTTGACCTTTCTATGACAAAAGAAAAAAAAAGCTCCGCTAGTTCCCCAGATCTTGTCTTTATATTGTCAACTATGACGTAATAGAAGCACAACATACTCACTCTTTTAACTTTAATAATCTATGCCAAGTTCAACTATATCATTTCATATGAGGTTATGACAAGAAGGACACCAGTGCAGAGGAATACAGTTGGCGTGCCTTAAGCTTTATGAGTTACCTTTAACAATAAGTATTAGCTACTTTCTTTCTCCATACAGACATTTTTAGCATTTTAAGACTAAGTCTTTCTATAGGGCTAAGTGAAACACACAGTAAAATTTCAGTGGATCAGATAGGGCAGAATGCTTAAGTGCCCTAAGTAGTATCTTCACTGGGAGGACTTCTTATATCATGGGAATATTTTTCTAAATGGTAAGAAAACTGTGGAAGTTTGAATGAAATGGCTTTAACACAAATTGTACCTAATATCTGATTTTTCAAAATCAGTAGAAAGTGATTCTATGCACATAAACTAAACAAGTAGAAGTAAGGTGTAGAAGTAAGACTTCAATAATGGATGTGTTTCTTTCGTTATTAGCTTTTTCCAGATACTTGATTTTTACATAAGGTTTCCCCTGCCAATGTGGCGATACTCATCCAACCCCAGATAGTTCTGCAATAGTTCTCTAATGCCTTTGCTCCCCAGAAAAATGTCATGTTAAGTACATGCGATGACATGCCACCAAAACAAGAGGAGGTAAACCTGCTTTTGTAAAAGTTTACTGAAACAAAATACATCAGCTTAATCAGGCCTGCTTCTGGCTATGTACGAACATGACATGCCAATTACATAAAGTTCCAGCTCAGCTAAGACTCCTGCTGACTAATTCAGTGTTGATTGTTTTCCGCTACATGGCTTTCAGTGCTTGTTAAGATAAAAAAAAAAAAAAAAAAAAAAAGAAAAGAAAGAAAGAAAGAAAGAAGGAAAAGGGAGAAGGAGAGGGGCCACAATTGTAGGAATTCTTTGCTTCCATCAAACTGTCTTATGATTGCCAGCAATTAGTTAAGCTCCTTGGCAGTAAAATGACAAGATGGGACTTGACCAAATACAATGTGTGGAGCACATAGGCATCTGCCCCAGCTGAAAGACATTACAATGTTTGTTAACCTTAAGGGTCATTCCTGATTCACTTCTGCAGACAGAAAACAAGATTTATATAACACAGATCAATACAGCCCTAAGACTTTCGCCATTGAGGATGCTAGATTGAGGCACTTCTCTTTATCAGTTTACCATGACACTAATGTATTTTGCCTGTTTTGCCTGGGCAGTGATGAATCTGTTGGCAAGAGAAAACAAATAAGTTCTGTTGTTGAGAGACATGTTGTCTATGATTTGTCTCAGCAGACATGCCAACTTGCTGGCCAATTCATTTCCTATTTAATTTAAGTGGCATATCTGTCTTCCCCTTTCTGGTACGTCTTTTGTCTGCTGCACACCCATACTGGCATAGCAAGAACAGCCTGCAGTAGATCTTTACAGGTAAGATTGGTACAACCAGGACTAAAGCAAAGTATAGAATCAGAAACCCTAATTTTTAATAAGGAATTATTATTACTATTTTGTGAATAGTTCTTTTCTCTTTATTTGCAGTCTGAGGAAATCAGTCTAATCATCTGTTTCAGACAGAATGTAGTGATTTGCTTTACATACTTATAACCCAATGCCCTTTGAAAAGATGTTCTGTAATGTGCTGTACTGATGTGTTCTTTGAGATACAGCAGAAGTTATTCTTTTTCTACTAGTGAGAACAAATTTTAAAAAAATCAAATTGCTTGGAAAATAAAATGTATATTAGGGGGTTATCCAGCCTTTGCTGGGCAGGGGTAAACTGGGTGCTTAAGCAGATTGCAAAATGAGTGTGTTAGTAGTTAGAACAAATTTTATTTGCACCGCATCTTTTCTCTCACTTCAGAATGAAAAGCACAATTCTGATGCTGTTATTTTCTACCTGTCCCAGGTTTGTCATTCTTTCATTAAAGATTAAAGCAAGTAGTTATAGTGGTTGCTCATATTTTCTGAAAGTCAGATAGTAAATGAACTGTATATAAAAAAGAATGTGTCCTATAAAACCTACTAAAGAGAATGCTCATTTGATGTGCATTTTCCTAAAGAGAACCTATATCTGGAGGGGTGGAAGCCTGTATCGGAGTCTTCTCAGCTGAATCCCCTCTAGCCCTGGAATTTTCTTACCCAGTTTGTTAACCTCTAGGGCAGGGTGCAGAGCCCATGTGCTCATTCAGGGCCAGATCCTGCCACTCTTATTTATTTTGAGTGTTAGCATGCTCAAAAAACAGTTAGATCAACTCCAATGGGGCCATATGGTTCTACTCAATGCAAGAAATGGTGGCAGAATCAGGGCCTTGGGCTTTTTCCAGAAATGCATTAGATGTAACAGATAGGAGTTTTGTTTTGAGAACAATAATCTTCTTATAACTGTCCTTCTTATTGCTGTGATAATAGATTTTAGAATTCTGCATTACACTGGCAACATGACCTTTTTTTTGATTCAGGAGACTATGCTGTGGGCACAAGTTGTCATAAATTGAATTATAAAATAATTAGAATATTTGAAGCGCTAAAAAAGTGAGGGGGAAAGAAAAGGTAGCATTCAAATGGCTCAATCCTGAAAACAGTTACTGTCATGTTTAATGCTCACTACCAAGTACAGCCCAGTCACCATCAGTTTGTCCTTTGCTACTACTGCAAGTTCCTAATTTCAACAGGACCATATCCTAAGTTAGGAATAAGCTTACTGAAGGCTGGAGAGCCATGTAGGTTAAAGCCATCAAACAGCACTACTGTTCAGCGAGGACAGAATTCAAGCAGTGGAATAGTTAAAATAAACCACACTACTCAAATATGCCAGCTAAATCTCTGTGGCAGAACACATTAATTATAGCAATCAGTTTACCTTTATCCTTCACAACATTTCTGATTAAAATTTCACACATTACAATGATATGTGTCTTTTCTACAAGCTATGAAATTTACTCAACGTCAATAAGTTCTTATTTTGTTATTGAAAGAGCTGATGCATGTATAAAAAAAAATCAACTTTTGATCTCTGACAGTAAAATCAAAAACTTAACTTCTGTTTTGGGTACAGTTATGCTACCTGCGTGCATCATGTGTCTGAGCAAGCAGTCATTAGAAGTGCTGGATAAAAAGGAATAAAAAAATCCCTAACTTTGCTGCCAATAGAGTGTATGTGGTTTCAAATTTTATATTTGCTAAGCTTAATTAAGCCATAGATTATGTTTTGAAAGGTATGTTCAATTAACTGAATCCCTCATGAGGAATTATGTACAGGAAGAGATAATCACAACATTTATCTGGTTTACAAATGTATATAGTTAGGTTAAAAATGTTTTAGATTTTTATTCCATAGAGATATAAGATTGATAGAAAAATAATGTAAACCAATAATTGCAAATACTTGCAACATTAATGTGTATAAAGTTTCCAGTTATTTTCATTATTAAGAATATAAAACTATCTTTATTGGTAGATAATTACTGATGAATGTCTCTTATATAAAATTTTATTTGCATCTTATTCAGGAATTCATATTTTAAATAAAGTTGCACACTTACAACCAGGAGATCCAGTAGGGCATGTTAAGTACCTAAATCACTGTGCAGAAATTCACCTTTGTGGAAAGGGAATGCGCAGAGAGAACGCCCAGTATAAGCCCTTATAATTAAAGCATAAGTAGAGCTTGAATTCTGTCCATATTTATTCTCCAAGCCAGCTGGATAAGCCTGAAAATACATTAAGCCAATCTAACAGCAAGTGTGTGTTCTGTATTTTAGAAATTACCTGCATTGTCATGTACAAGGTAAAAATGAGTGTGTAATTCCATGTACAATAATGGAAGCAAAAATAGAATTTGACAAGGGAGGAAAGTTGTGTACTGTCTGGACTTTGCCTACACATATTTTTTGCTAAGATCTTTCCTTCCGAAGTGACATTTATTCGGTGGGGCAGCACTTTTCCCAGACAATGCACTGACTATTCTGATTTCACCAAAAATAGTTTGGACTGTGAACATTTTGCTTTGCTTAGAATGCTTCTGGTTGATTTAAACGGGAGCTGATAGCCGAGGCAGACTTTTGGCTTGGCAGGAGGCAATTGGTTTGATTGCTGGGAGGATGCAGCAAAATGTTACAAAAGTAGTCTAGTGGAGAAATGCTCCTGCTTTGCAAATGACAGCCTTGGGGAAACAAACTGGAGGCACGTCCTTCCCTGTCTGTGGGATAAAACGCAGCTCAGGTTAACCACCTGCTTGGAGGACACATCTGCAGAAGTGATAGCTCTGCTAACAGTACTCAGGGCATGGGCAGTGCTGAAGGGAAGGGTGGTTCCTCTAGGCTGATGTTTGTCTGAAAAGTGATTGAAGAACCCGCCCAGTACATAGACGTTTTCGGGTTTAGATCTTCAGTAGGGTGAGTGTCTAAGACTGCATATCAATATATTTCAGTAAGAATGCCCAAATAACTGTATTACAGACAAAGCTGAAACTGGACAACTGCCTAGACTAGTGCTGAAACTGTGCCACTGTATAATACAAAATTTAAGAACATAGAATGAGCTTGAGTTCATAAAATTATGTAAAGGCAGTTTGAGGATAGGAAGGGATCATGCTATGCTCCGGAACTGATTATTACGTTTTCCATTGAGTTTCATGGTCTGCAAAATGAGGAAATAAAGGCTGAACCTTTGCCAGAACAGCTGGAAGATGTTCTGATCTAGTAATTACCAATATAGAAACTCCATTTTAGTCTCATAGGCAGCCAGAGTTTTATTCCAGCTGATAAATAAGCAAGATAACTCTTATTGTGGCTGATAGGTAAATGTTATTGTTCTCTGTTCTACAATTGTTTGAACTCACTGATTTCTTCCAAGCAAAATGCAGTTTTTTGAGAGCACTTCAAGACTTTTTCATTTATAATGAGCTAAAGAAGGCCAATGAGATGAACTTTTTTGTTCAGAATACTTGCATAAAAGAAATCTTGCATGAAAATAGTTTAGATAGAATTCTTCATTCAGATCTTCTGGGAATAATGTCTCCAAAGTAAATACCCAAAAGGCCTCTCTTCTACTAAATTAGCAATCCGTATTATCCTGTCTCCATTTTATAAATGCTTATGAGTTTAAGATTAGAAATCTAATACTGAAAATTAATAAAGTGTTTAATTATAGGGCAATCTCTGTCTCCTTATCTAATCAAACTCAACCAGCTGAATGAGTTGCTTTTAGATCTATCAGATTAACCAATACATTTTAGCATTTCTCCTTATGTGAATTTATAAATAGTAATATAGATAGACTTAATGCCACTTGGCCATATCAGCCCACAAAAACAAGTTGAACACGGCTTTTTTATCTTTTCAAAATGATGAATGATTTTCTGACAGGAAAATTATGTGATGGCATCACAGTTCAGCCCAGTGAATATTGTCATACTATGTAAGAATGTACTCCAAGACGACAACCAAATTTCCTACAAAACTTTTTATTTTCCTAAAATCTACCCTTTGAGTCTACAAAAGTATGCAGAAGTATTCATTTTCTAACAAGTGTTCTCCTGCTAAAACTACTCAAGTGCACTATGTAACCCAGTGCAAGAATATTAAGTGCTATTCTACACAGCAGGACATCATTTAAAATTTCATAACCTTTTTATACTCAACATACAAAACAGATTGTTTGGGTTTTGCTTTTTTTTTTTCCTTTTTTTAGTAAAGCATTCTTAGCTTATGTTATCTTAGAAAGTTCTGAGGGAACATTTGTCCCTGGAGATGTCTGAGAAATGTGTAGATGTGGTACTTAGGGGCATGGTTTAGTGGGCAGTATTGACAGAAGATGAATGATTGGAGTAGATGATCTTAGAGACTTTTTCCAACCTTAATGATTCTATGATTCTATGTAGAGCTCCACAAAAGGGACTGTTTGGGGCAGCCTCATCTTGCCTCTTTCCTGTGAAGATTCCCCTCCTGAGACCCTGTAGTGGATATGCCAAGTCATGGCTTGAAACAGTGACTGAGCACCTGGTGGGAAGGCAGAACCAATCCAGGGGAGCTCAGGTGCGTACAATGCCCCTAAGTGACCAGATCGTGGCTCCACCCCTTCCCAGACCTCATCTAAAGGTTGGCAGCAGAGGCAAGGTTATCTTGCTTAAAATCCCTGCCTACCTAAAGTCTTCCAAAGGTAAGCAGCTCTTTTGCTTTATCTCTGAGTCTGTGTTTGCTGTAGCCAAAGGCTTTGCTACCTTGCTGTTATTGCTGTACTCTCCATCACGTCATGGCGTTACAGCCCCTGACGTCACCATGATGGTACTTCTGCAATGTGCCAGGGAGCTAGAGCAGAGCACAGAAGTGGATCCAGCATGCTCAAGTTTATGCTTACCTCATTTCAGACTGAATGTATTTGTTTTTGCATGAAGAAAAGATGATCATGAAATAGAGGTGTGAAAATTTAGATAGCAGCTAATTAGTTTTAGTAAGACTGTAACAGCATATAATGGATTTTCAGCTTTCTCTATTCTTTATCCTCTGACTTAAGGCAATTATTTGACAGTGCTGATAGAGTAAGTTATTGTTTATAATTTCACAACATAGACTGCATACTTAAGCCCATATCAATTAATTGAATTTATATGAAAATGTTTATTCAATTTCAATTGGGTTGAGCTATATTATAGCTGGTATTGAATTAACTTAAGTAGTGGCTTTTCAGTTTTATTGCTTTATTAGAAACAAGGTATATGTTACTGAGTATTTCTTCCAATCCCTATGAAAAAGAGGAAATGGTGCCACATGCTCCAGCTGGTAAACAACCTGTAAGTTCAGATTGATTTGGTTGAATGCATATGATGTCAGAGGGGGATGTGGAAGTAATAGTCACTATGTTCCCCATCATCTGAGGCTAGAGAGTGGAGGAGAAGCAGCCCCTGAAATCTCCATCCTTCTGCAAGATAGCTCCAGCTCGGTGGCTGCAGCTGTAGCAGCGCCCTTTTCTCACGCATGCTGACTGGTGGGCATGTACAAAGCTTCTTTCCTATGTAAAAGCCTCTTACTTATCTTCCATCTTCTGTCTTCTGGAACATGGTTGCTCCTGAGAGTGCTACCAAAAGCATACTTACAGCTACTTCCTAACTGCTAGAAGGAGAGTTGTGTTCTAATCTGGGAAAGCCTTGTGTGGGAAACGTGGATATTAGGAAGAATTTTGTCTCAGAAAGAATGGTAAGACACTGGAACAGACTGCGCAGGGAAGTGGTGGAGTGACTGACCCTAGAGGAGTGTAAGGAGAGGGTGCATGTGATACTTAGGGACGTGATTTAGTGGGCAATATTTGTGGTAGGTGCACGGTTGGGCTTAAATGATCTTAGAGGTCTTTTCCAACCTTAATGATTCTATGATGCTTCAGGTATGATATGCGGCACTTCTGGCATGAGGCTTCAGGGTGGACCACGGCACAAAGAAAAACAGGGGACTGCTTTGAAAGTGATTTTTTTTTTTTTTTTTTTTTTTTTCTTCCAAAGCATAAAAAATTCCTTAGTACACTTGTGTTTTATTCTCTGATTGAACTTGGAGTGTTTCAGTATGCATCGTAGTTGTTCTTCAGCTAGTTAAAAAAAAAAAAAAAAATACCAAGATCTACCTTTCCTAATTCTTACTTGAAGCTCTCACTTCTGTGGGAAAGAGATCTATTGCAATCTGTTATGCTGATTAGACCTACTGTCAAGGCTACTAAAAGGCACAATTGTTTATTTGTTTGTTCACTTAGTGTAAACATTGACTGGGTTGTTAGCTCTGTTTCTTATTAAGTTTTCCCAGCAAGTCCCTTTCTAAGACTCTGTTTCCCAAGTGTCTGCCAAATTTGAACCATCTGAGGTGAATTTTGCTATGACAACATCTCATAAGATTCAGATGTTCCAAGAATATGGCTAATTTAAAATTAAAAAAAAAAAAGAAAATTAAAAAAAAAAAGAATCAGTGGTGAGATTTGGCAATTACCTTTCCTAGCAGATCCAGTATCCTTGGATTTTAAAGAAGCAACTTTGTAGAGTCACAGTTGTATGTGATAAGATACTTCTTTCAGTTGAGCAGCTAACAGTCCCAGAGATGGACGTGCAGAAAGTGTGTGCTCAGGTCCCATGTGCACTGTCCTGGGGTGAGAGGAGAGGCACTGAGTCCTGCCCAGGCAGGGGGAGCAGGGCTGGGGGTGTGGGAGCTGGCAGCACTGTGGCTGTCAATGCTGTGTTCGCACGTGGTGACGTGCAGCACTGGGCGGTGTGGAGGAGGAAGCAGGCTCATTAACATTCAGTGATGGCAAAGCCCAACCGGAGGGGGGTTAAAGCACAAGACTGGGATGAGGGAGCTGGTGAAACTGGAAGTGACTGGGCAAGGAAATTATGTTCACTGTTGGTGATTTAGATTTAATTAGCTGATTT
>NW_024884756.1:20422370-20474488 GCF_019232065.1 Centrocercus urophasianus | reverse complement strand
CCCTTCAATTCCAATTCCCAGCACCTCCTGTCAGTTATAAAAACAAGTCCATTTGGTTCATTAAAAATGTGTGTTTCTGTACTTTGGAGGCATTTGGGAGCTCTTAGAATAAAAGAGCATTGAGAATATTTTGAATTTTTAATAATGGGATCCCTTTCAACATGTACAGTGATGGACTGAAATTGTTATGCAGTTGAAATTAAATGAAAAGGCAGGGGGGCATTATTTATATCTTAGATTGCACTTCTGGTTGGATATTACTTTACTTGAGAGACATCTTTCAATGACTTGAATGCTTGGGATTTTTTTGTCTTTCCAAGTTAGTGCAAGGCATGAATTGTTTTTATCTGTAAGAGGAGTTTCTGTTTCCTTTATCAACATAGAGTTTCCTGCCTTTGACTAATGTGAAAAACAGCTTTTGATTTTTCTATGGTAGAGTGTTGTTTCTCAAACAGAAAGAAAGCACCTTAAAATGTCACATATTCTAGCCAGTTTAAATGCTGCATGCTACTGCATGTCATTCAGATTCACTAACTTCAGCCTGATTTAACAGTGCTTGAATAACATGAATTTCACTTCAACTTAATTAAACAGAAGCATAAGCATTTCAGGAATGATTTTGATGCAGTCTGGATACTTCAAGCCTCATTGTAATCTTACACACAAATGAGCATGCGAAATGTCACTTGAAAGACAGTTTTAGGTACTGAGGTTGTAGAGGCAATTATCCATTTGTGTACATCAGTGTAATGTTTAAGAATACAAAATATTTATGTGTATCCACTGAAGAACTATTGGGAAAAAAGGGCTCTTCAAATTGATTTTTCAAACCTTTATTTAAAATACAGAGCAATGAATTTAAAACCGAGAAATGTGATGCCCTGATAGCAGAAGATCAACACTTTCCCCTTTTATTAGTTTAATAGGAGAACAGAAATCTGAAAAATCGGGGCAGCCTTGTATGTGTGCGCACGCATGATTTTTTGAACTCCTTTATTCAGACTGAAATTAAAAGAGAAAATTGCATCAGATAATATATGGGTTGTCATTGTTAAGTCATCATACAACTTTCTCAGCTCCTGATGCCTCTTTGTATTCATTTGACCCTTGCCATTACCATGACTAGCAGAGGTAAACAGGGGAGGGCTTCCACCAGAGAGCATTTGACTGAGCTATTTTTGAAGCGTAGTACCCCCCAAGCCACACTTTCAGCCACACCTGGGGAAGATTCAACGTGGTAGGGCTGGGACAATGACAAACTCAGTCATGTTAAAGACATTAGAAAATCACACTGGCTTTTCCCACATTACTGTGCAGCACTGCCTTTGTTATCTGGACCAGAAATATTTAAGTCTCTAGATCACAATCTTGTAGGACAGCCCTGTCATTTTGATTTGTCACTCAGTGGGTACTGTAGTGCATTGTAGCCTGGTCTCCCCAGCCAAGTGCCATCGGCTACTGTTCAGAAGAGAAACCTGTCACAGGGAATAGCAAAGGTAAACACTACCAAACATAAAGTTTATGGCTGAAGTCACCACTCAGGTCTCTGTCCTTGTGGGCCTGGCAGGTGGTATCATTGCCCCAAGCCCAATCACAGAGATCAGTGATTCCAGCTGTGGTGGATACCTGTGCATTGCTGCAACTGTACCCTGCCACTGTCTCTGGAGCACTGTGACCCTACAATCCCAGATCAACAGTGCCAGTAGCTCAAGCTTTTTTCTAAAGCAAGTACTGGTTGCGCAAAGCAAATGCCACCACAGGTCTGTCGGGTCTGTGTGCACCACCAGTATGACAAAGCTTCTCACCTTGTACAGGGAATGAAGGCAGCAAAACCTTGTCGTTTGTTTACATGTGCTAAGACAGTGTGGCACAGTTCTGTCTTCCCTGCGTTGGATTTTGGGCTTCCCCTTTGGTCCACCCCCCACTGAAGCAATTAATCAAAATAAATGAGGCAGCAAACGTCTGATAGTAGCTGACTTCAGATCGCAGTACATTAACTGTCTGCTGGAATTTCATTTGCCATACTGTGCAGAACGCGCTCTAGGCTCTACTCCAATGTTTTGAAGTATGAGTTACTGGTAGAATACTGACTAGCATAAGGATTATCTGATCTTTGGTTTTATTGTTTGTGATTTTTGGAATGTATATTTAGCACTAAAGAAACCATGGGTGGTATTGTCAACTATACCAAAGCTTTCTTTACATTTTTCTGATAGAAAAGGAAGCATTGAGGTAAGATAATAGCTAATGTAAGTCAAGTAATCAGATAGAAAACATTTCAAACCTAAGCAGTAATAAGTCCTTTTTGTTTAAAAGAATAAATGAGAATTTCCTATGAACCACAAGAAATCAAACATATTTCAACAGTGATACAAAAGTAGATATATCCCAACATCTAAAACAAAGATACTTGCCAAAGGCAGTAGGTAACACCATTTTGGAAACACAAAACTTGGAGGAAAAGACTTTATTTAGTAGCGGTATCAAAAGTTTTCCTTGTTAGAAATTCTGCTGTTATTGGTTTTGATTTGACTAAAAATATTAATAGATAAATAGGTGGAGGTTTTTATCCATCATCTCTCTGTTAACTCAGGGTCCTCGGGGTGACGTAAGAAGAGGGTGAAGTGTCCACATCTAGTATAGCTTCAGCAGTCAGAGAGCAGATCTTGGCTTTTGAGAATGCCTTGGTAATAAGTACTTTTCCTTTGCCTGTTCCCAGGTGATTTGTCTTTATTGTTAATTATGAAGGGGGAGGAAAAAAAGACATCAAATAAACCATAGCCTTTATTTCTTCTCCAGAACAGATCCCTGGATTTTTTGCTATAAGCTTTGTCATCTAGAAGAGCTTTCGAATCCCTAGTCTTGCTAATAAGACCTAACTGGTAATATGACTTAAAAGTGACTAAAGAGCACTTCTGTGCAAGGTTTAAGTTCCTGAGGAAAGAATGACTCAATGGTGCCCTTGTGCAGATTCCTAGGATCGCTGTCCTGTAATAGCAATTTATAATTGAAAAGTTTCTGAAACTATTTAGCAGTTTTCAGTGTCAATTTAAAGAGGTAAGTTGTCAGATTTTGCTAAGAGATCCTATTAAGAATAAGGAAAGGCACGAAAATTAAGCCAAGAAGAGGTAAGAGAGTTTGAAAGGGGCATAAGTAGACCTGTAGCTCTTATTTTACAGTTGTAGGAACAGAAACAAATAGTTTTAGTAGTTTCATCAAGGGGAGAAAAGGAGTCACTGGTGGAATGAAGATTTGTAGCAGGGGCGTTATGAGCTGGGATGATCCACATGGCCAGAGGCAATTTGGTATGAAATGTCATTTCATTTCAATAAAATGTGCCTAATTAATCACCCCTTAAGGCCTTTCAAAATGTTCTTCCTCTGATTTAGTTTACATTTTCTTTTTGAGAGTAAGATTTAAAAAAAAATAAATAAATCTCAGAATTGTTGCTGAATCCTAGTTCCCTTTCCACATAGGCAGGCAGATGTATCCTCCTCCGTGCTGTCTGGCTGGGTTGTGCTGCACAGCCAGGGTAGTGCCTGGGGCATGGTCAGGAGAAAAATATCCCCCAGAGGCAGAATAACTCCTGTACTGGAAAGAAAGCCAAATAAGTGCTCTGTGTTCAGTTTTCCCTACCCAGCACCCATTTGAAAAAGAGATCGAGAGACTGTCTTGAGCACCAAAGTGTTCTAAGATCTAAGTGCCTTGGGGTTTCCATCCTTCTTTGCCTCTCTTACACTATATTACTCTGCACTTACTCTGACAGGGATGTGGGGCTTTTTTGCAACTGAGAACTGTATTGTATAAATACAATATGCATATTAAAATATTAAATGCTTAACTGTTTGTTTGTATACCTATGAAACGCGTTGTAGAAGGATTACGCTGGGTCCCTAAGGAGTCATTAACTTGCATTATACAGAAGTATTTATTATTGTGGCATATGTAATGGATAATATTTTTTTACATTTTTAATTACTCACATTTTCAGCCAAGAAAATCTCCAAGGATAATGCCTCATTTCAAGTGTCCTGGCAAAAGACAACATAATGTAATCACGCATTACCAACAATTCAGTGACAACCTTGCAATGGTTTAAATGGGTATTTTAAGTAAAGACATAATTGTGGTAAAATATAAGAAATATATTTAAAAGGCACTGTTGCAGTGCAGCACTGAAATGAAGGGGAATTTTCCCTAGCTGCTCTGGATTTTTGAGCTTATGCCACAGCCTTGCAAAGCCAAGGGAAAAAAATCCAATTTCTGCCAACTGTCTCTCACCACGAGTAATGGAGCAAACAACTGGAAGTTGGTACAGTCAGGATTTCCCAGTATATTAAGTATTATAACTAGGACTGGTAAACATTTTTTTTTCCTAGAATGTGCACAAATAAGTTTGATTTTTTTTTTTTTTAATTGATAATATTTTTATTTTAAGATTTAAGGAAAACATTCTCTTTTGCAACCTTTTTGTTGTGGAAGACTGCAGTAGACTGTTCTTGGGTGATACCCTCTACCTATCAGAATCAGCCAGTGAATAAGCTATGCTAGCCTACAGATTTGGCTCAACCACGAAATGTTTCGCCAGTTTACCATCTTTTGCAGAGCTTAATGTAAGCTATAGATCCTGCAAGAATCAATAGCCCATTGTCTCAGTCAATTTTAATAGACCATAAAACAGATTTTAGGGAATAATGTGCACAAAAATATTCACTTTGAAGTATTTTATAGAAAATAATTATTTGTGGCTTTCATGAAGACTCACCAGTTCTGTGACAGGGAGTGTTTCATGCTAAAAGTAAAGTAAGAAAACAGGTATTTTGGTAGAAGCATTATGAGGAACATAGTTTTGGAAAATATCCTGGAAGTGAGCTGAGCAATGTAGAGGTTTTTGTGAACTGTATCAGATTTCTCATTTTTAACTTGAAAACTTGTGCTTGCTAAGGATTCCTCTCCCTCACCCTTGCTTAGCATCCACTTACTCCTTCTTGGTAGTACTTCCAAGACTTTGTGGGAGATTTTACCACGTTGATATTATTCTGCCTGAGGGGTATTACTGAAAAAAAATGAGATGTGCCCTGTGAACAGACATCGTGACTTGGTGCAGAGTCCACTGCCACCTAGCAAGGAGAGGAGACTGGTGGGAGGCAAAGCTTGAGGGTCCTAGCTGTTTCAGCAGAGGCGTATGACAGGCAAAAAAGAGACTACACACAGAATACTTTTTTTTTTTTTTTTTTTTCCAAACTATTCCTAAGAAATGTATTAAAATCAATTCTCTTTGACCTATGTTTCCATTTCTATTGCTTATATTAACATAAGATAAAAATAAAAAACTTGATGTCCAGAATGTCAGATAAAGTAGCTACTATTCTTTTTAGATAATGTTTTTGATTCCTGTGGCATAGTGTACCGTGGTATTAATCTGAAGTACCAAACACTGTTTCTTAACTTTTGTTTATAGCATATTTTTGAGTGCTATTTAGAGAAGTGGACCTGTACTACCAAAATACCTTTGCAGTAAACCCTCAGTTTTGCTGCCTGTAGTTACTGAAAGAAAGCAGACCAGCAGAACAAAGTGCAAGGCATTCTGTTCCCAATTTCAATAAAAAGATCCACACATTTTGTTGCTGCAGTGGAAGGAGTGTATGCCATGCTGCTTTCTTAACATCTTTGAAATCAAACTATTGTCTTAAAAAGATACTTAGAGTTAATTAATGAGAGAATTACAGAGAGTTAATTTTGCCCAGTGAGAGAAGTATAAACCTTTAAAATGTTATGTTGTAGAAGTCTGAGTCCCCAACCAACAGCACTATTTGATGTGTATTGCATCAAATATCTTTCTTCAAAATGAGTTTGATTAGAAATACGTAAAGTTAATGAATTGTCAAAAAGCGGTGTTTTTTAGAAAGCATGTTTTCTGAAAATGCCTATTTTAATCCTTGTACTACAGCCATCTCTGGTATTTCTGTCATTTGGTAATGCTTCCAGACACATTCATGGTGGTCATCTTTGATTGTATAAATTCAAGAGATTTCAAGGCTTTTTCTATTTGCATAAAAAAAAAACAACAAAGAAAGCTTTGTCAAAAATCTTCAAATATGCATTTTGAATCAAGTTTCACCTAAATGCTATACAAAGACTCTGTGTCTTGATGCTAATTTATTGAAAATGCCTTGGCCTTTTGGAATTACCCATTGGCACTTAGTAGAGCTGAACTAAAAGTGGCAATGGCAAAAAGCAGCCATCAAAACTATGTTCATGCTGACATGTAAGCCCCAGTGCTCAAATTGACTGCCCTGAAATAAAATACTGTGGAAGGAAAAGCAAAACATTTAAAAAAAAAAAAAAATAAATCTTTACATGCCGTGATTTCACTTGCAAGGGTTGGAGGGGAAAATGAGTTTGTGCATTTTTTTTTTTTTTTTTTTAAAAGTGAAATCTAATGTGCTAAAGACTTAGCACAAAGGAGGGATTTAATTAAAGTTATATAAAGGGTTTGATGTTTAATGCACAGTTCTGCAGTGAGTGTTCTACATCTATAATTTGTGCATATCCATAACCATATTTAGATTCTGACATATGGTCTGTAAATAACATATGTAAGCAGGATTGTTGAGTGAGATGATTTTTTTTCCTGCTGAATGTACGTGTTTATTTTATGAGCAGAGACGTGAAAAGTTCATTCATGTCAAAATGTGTTGCTAAGTATAAACATGCTGCTTCACTTTAGGCAGGATCAGGAAAGACCCTGGGTGTGTAATCTGTGAATTGACTCTATGCTGATGTTGCCCAGGTTTTGTATTACTAAACTATGGCTCACAACAACAACAAAAATTTAACCTTTAAATAGAGGCACCAAAATAATTTAAAACAGATTGGAGGGTTTAAAGGGCTCCAAAAGTAAGCAGCTCATATTTCAGTTCCTCCCCTCTAGGGCCTACCTATTTGGTGTTCAGAGTTCATCTCATATTGCAGCTGCTTATGTTCACGTTTTCTGTGGTGTATGGATGAAATGTCCAAGAAAAGGGAAAAAGCAAAACCCTCACACACACAAAAAAAATTAATGTAAAATACACAGCATTAAAAATATCCTCCCTAAAACAATGGTTTGGCTGTTATTGAGCAGGGAATAGGACAATTTCTCTGGAGGCTTTTAAGTAAGAGCAATGAAAAAAAAAAAAAATAATAATAATAAAAAAAACAAGACCAGAGAAAAAGTGTGGAGATTTTGAAGGGACTTTAGTTTCAGGGGACATTTTTAATTCCAAGTTCTTTCAGGTTATGGAGCTCATTATTTCTTTTTGTCCTTTTATTAAAAATTTCTTTGTAATTCATTTGGACTTCTTTGCCATCAGGCACAGATAGATAGCAACAACAAACAATTATACTTCGTATTTATCACTTTATTCTATTTTACAATGTATCTCTGATTATGGAAGCAATACATTCTTTGCACCTTGCTTTGGTTACTATTTGTTGAGAGCAGCCTTTATAAACAATATATTTTCCCATTTTAATAAAAGGCTAGAGTTGCACTAAGTGCGGAGGATGTGATTTGAAACAAAACCTATCAAGCTTCTAGACTAAGATTACACCACCCTGTCCTATAATATGAGTTAGGAAGCCCTCTATCTATTACATTTTCCAACCCTTCTATTTAAATGTAGTAGGAATCTCTCTAATTAATTAATGTCACTCATTGCACCAGAATATCATGCAATGTGTACTTGCAACTGGTGTAGTTGTGATTGCAAACAGTCCACTTGCACCCAACATTGTGTACAAAATATCCAGGCTTTGAGGAAGTACTCTTCCTAATGTTTAATCTGTTCCATTTTCTTTAGTCTGTATTTATGCATATGTAAAGATATCATGAAGGACATAACATCCTTTGACTGAGTGAAAATCTGTCCTCTTTGAAGTCTATCTGAGTTTTGTGAAGAGAATTTCCCTCTGTCTTCCTGAGTCTCCCTAAGTAATTCACGTGACTTGGGTTCAAGTGTAACAGAATAGTGTGTATGACAGTGACTGGCAACCCTAGTGTTTACTAGAGCTAACTCCAAAAATTAAATCCAAAAGGTGACAGATGATATGATAGATGTTGTCCTGTGATCTGTTACTGCAGTCTCTCTACATTCCATTTCCCTTTTGTTCCAACTTCCCACAGTCTTCATCTCAAAATCAAGGGGAATACCTATTATTTGGAGGTGCAATTTATGTGACTTGTTTCATTGCTACCTCAGCCAGGTATGGGGGTCACTCCTGTCATGCACAGAACCAGTCCGATAGGTTTGGCAGAGACAATGCTGTGGACCTACTGCTTCTCTGTGCAGCTCTCCCACTCATCTCTTCAGAAATGTCTTTGTTTTGACTTGCATTAATAGAGTGGAACATATAGGCCAGAGCAACTAATCTTCTGTAGTAATATTTTAATTAATGACTAGATAGAGCTTGTTCTATCAAGATGGAAATGTTTCTATTATGACTAAATCTTTATTCTGGAAAAAGGCTTAAATACCATGAATAATGTTATGAGCCATCACTCAAGGGAATAACAAAAATCAGGTATTTAAAAGAGTAGATTTTCCAACAAAACAAAAGTTTACTTACATCAATGGGAGGCAAATACAAATTCCCATGAACCATAATAAGCCAAACACTCCACTTCACTTATTCCACCCCCTGCTCTAGGTTATCTCTAGAGAAAAACAGGCTGTGTCTGTGTTACCCTGAAACATATACGGAGGGTGATCCTTTTCTGGTTAAGGAAGACAAGTTGCCACCGTACAAAACCTGGGTTTAAATTCAATACTTGCTTGGGTGGAGTGTGATATGAGAGTCAGCTAATCTCATTTTGCTTTCATGATGTTTCTAGATATCTGCCTGAAGAGTAAACAGTCATGAAAACCAGCTACCAAATGGAGCAATCAAGATACTGCTAAATAAATTTAATCCTGATCTGGAATATCATTAGAAAATTTGAGTATTAAAAAGTACATTACATATGGTCTGTATTTATCTTTATTTTCTACATATTTATCTGAAAGCTTAATGAAAATGCAGATGCAGTGGTTCCCTTCTATGGGTTTACTTTCCATGAATGCCAGCTTTCAGGCTAATTGATTATGTCAGAAGCTCTATAAATATCAATAGCATATGGAAAGGTTAAGCCGAGGTCCCCACATAACTGGATTCATACTCTTTATTGATGGTACAACCATTATCCAGCCATAATGGAAGTGCTTTGAGTGTGAAATAGAGTAGAACGTTAGCTAATTTCCACCAACAACTGACTGGAGAATTTGGGCTGAATGACTGACTTATGCAAACTAATGAACAAATGGATGATGTATAATGTGTAAACTAAAATTAGAATTTGAAAAGTCAAGGATAATGTAGGATGTAACGTACATCATCATCATTTTACCAGTCTTAGTTTAGTATTATTTACGATTCCCTTTAGTTTCCTCTGAAATAAAAAGTAGCAAGCTGTGTTAGAATAAAATCTTAAAAATAAGAGGAAGTATTCAAGATTCTGCTATTCAGCTTTCACTAACAGTTATGAACATACTTTTTCCTTTTTTCCTTAGAAAAGTTTTAGGTGTTGGTTTTTTGAAAATGTAGCCCTATTGTGCAATCTTTTTTTAGAGCACGTTAGTAGTAGTTTTCAGAATGACGTTACTATTTTCTTTCTCTTTTATTTTCTTTTTTTTTTTTCCCTGTATTAATTACTTCCTTTTTGGTAGGACACAGAGGAATCAATCAACCCCTAAGTGTTGTTTCTCTGGCAGCTCTCTGTAACAGTGGTGTGGCCATTCTGTCACTACTCCTCAGACTGTTTGGTGGCTGGGCCAGAGGGAGACAGTGGCTTTGTCAATTGCTACAACTATCTCTGACAAAGAAACATGGGTGCTTTATGACAAGTTTGAGCAGTTTCAACTTTTGCTTCACATACTGTAGGACGACAGCAGAAGCACAGTCAGGAGAACACATGGAACATAACCCTGCTTTCACTCTTGGCTGGGCTGTATGTGCTACACTTCACTTGCCTCTCTGCTCAGTTGAAAATGTTCTGCATGCTGGACAGTTTTGGCAGGAAGAGCAAGCCCTGGGCTTCACTGCAGTTGCAAGTTTAAAACTAAGGAACAGTGCTGTGAAAATAAAACTACTGCATTTACTGAAGGTTTCTAACCTGCAAGCAACTGCGACTAAAATTCAGCTAAAAATTCCGTGCATTTTCAAATCAGCAGTCAATGTGGTGATTGTTTCAGTAAGTGGTGTGGGACAGTGGTTTGGCTTTTTACATTAAGGATGAAAAGGGATGCCCCATCACAACAGTCAGTATATTTTTTCCTGCACAGTGAAAACAGAAAGTAATTGCAATTCGTTATACTTTGATAATGAGTATGCGTAGGCCTCAATGTACCTGTGGTTTGCCATATAAATTTCCCTTAAATGCAGTGCATAACAGTAATTAGAAATGCTGGCTTCTTTTGGTTTAGAAAAATTACTTGAGAGAATTTGGGGGAAAACCAGTATAATCAATTCCATCTTTAACATCTGTTTCTAACTGTGTTCTTTCATGAAGCATCATGAGGGAGTAAAATTCCCGTACAAGTGAAATCAACAGCAAAATTCCTATTGACTTTATCCCAATTGATTAGGCCATTCCTTCAGGGCCAGACTTTTCCACCCTAATTCACATACTCCACATAATCTCCTCCAAATCAGTGTGCAGGCAGATGTACTTCACCATGACCCCTGATTCTCAAAAACATACTGTGTCATCCAATTGATAGAGCATATATCTAAGATTGGTTTCTCCTGCAGTCGAGAAGTTATAAGTGACTTTCTGCCAAATTTACTTTACTGTTTGCTAAGCATTGTCCACAGCAGCCTTTGAACTCCAGTAGCTAGCTCCAGTGGAGTGACCCTTGCTGGATTATTTGCATGGGAAGGATAGACTGCCGCAAGGTGTGATGTGTGCAGCATAGACTGGAGGTGACCCACAGCCATTCTACTTGTGAACAGTTTTGGTAACTCTGTTGGGTGCAGATGGCAGCTGATAGACTAGGTCCAGTATTGGAAATATTGATTGAATATATGACTACAGATGCTCTCACATTTCTCCCTCCCAGACTTCATTGATCCTTTACAACTGAAAAATGGAGAATTTGCAGTGGACACACAGGACGAAAAAGAAGAAAAGCTGACTTTTCTTCTACTAAGAGTAGAAAAAAAATCTTTTAGATTTTGATATGAATATAGTATGATATGCTTGATGATTGTCATCCAAACCAGTTGAAAATGAAAGGTCATTTTAGACATGTAAAGAACCCTGCAAAGTCTGACTAATGTTTAACTAATGTTCTTCAGGGAGAGAAATTTAGCTTTCAGCATTATCTGGAGAGAAGAAAAGTGTAAAGCCATTCCTCTCTCAGAATTGCTGTTAAAGACAGTTTAAAACAAAACAACAACAACAAAAAAACAAAAGATGAATTTGAATTCTTTCAGTAAAAAAAAAAAAAAAAAAAAAAAAGGCATTAGATTGACTGAAGTAGCTGAAGAGTTCATTAAGGCCTGGATTTTCCTTGGTTCTTGGTGGAAGCACCACATACTCTCAAGGAAAATGGTGTAGTGCTGTGTAGATTGGGGCTTCATGTGTCCCCTAAATGGAAGAAAGTTACTGAGAATTACACTTAAGAAAGCAGATTACACAAATTATCTCTAAAAATAGCAGCACTAATAAAACACTGGTTTATTAACTGCTGCTGTTTTCCACTGAGAAATGTGAAGGTCATGAGAAAAGTCATTGCTTTTTCAAATTTTTAAAATAACGTGAAGATTGCTATGACATGAATCCCATAATTTCTAAAAAGATCCCCAAATCGTTTGTAAACAGACAATACAATGCCTATGTTATTGTAAGAATGCCCCTGCTTATGAACTGTGCTTAAATAACCTTGTACTACTGTAATTAGATTCACAACATACCTATATTGTGAAGGGCTGTCTTCTCTCTCAATTAGTTGGGAAGGATTAGACACACTGATAGATAGTACTAAATGCTAATGGAGCAGATCCTAAAGCCGTTCCACTGTTTTCATGCTGTCATCGTGCAGGAATTGATTCCACTAGAGTGCTGAGGAAAACTCAAATATGAACATCAGTATGCAGCTCAATATTTTGTAGGTTTTCTCGTCTTTTAAAAATATTCTTCTCCTGCTATTCTTTAGCCAGAAGAGCAAAAAGAGCTGGTTCAACACTTTTTTTTTTTTTTAAAAAAAAAAAAGCTGAGTGACAGTACAGAGGCTTCAGGAAGTACAAGTTTGTACATGGGCTTTTTTATCATCTCTAATGGCAAAATTAAAATTAGTTCCCAATTAAAAAAGAAAAGCATGAGTACAGTCTGAGAGCAGCAGATAAAGGGTGGCATGAAGGGAAGATTATTAAGCAGCATAGTATAACAGGACCCCAGGTGCAGAAGGGCCTCATTATACTCACATTTTTGTGCTGCAACATACAGATGTACAGTAAACCAAAAAAAAAAAAAAAAAAAAAATTCCAAAGGACAGTATTACACAGTGACTACACTTGAGATGAGTACATGTTTTTTGAAGACAGACCGTAACAACTTGGTTTTTACTTCCAAAATACAGTGGCACATTAATTGCTTGATCAGCCAAATGAAACTAAATGTAATTAAGACTAGTGTGGGGTTAATTTGGTCCATAATTATGTTATATAAAGTAAATGAAAATTGTTTCTTTCCCAAATTGCAATTCATTAAAATTACAGATATTAAAATAAGATACTATAAAATTACATGAAGCATGTACACATTAATAGCCATTAGTAATAGCTTGATATTTCTATCTAAGCAACAGTTTATTAGAATGCCAAAAGGTTATATTTGACAACTCACATAACTGATTTTTTTTTTCCCTCATCCTTTCTGCTCCTCTAAGAAATTTAGTATTACTATAGTCATAGCATGTGCCATGTCATATTTAAGCATGTTAGACATACTAGTTTTACATTTAGATTTGTTTTAATAATAATTACGGTATCTCAAAATACTCGGAGTTGATAGTTGTATCTCTGGAATGGACTACACCAACCTCAGCTTTGAGAGGAAGTCAGTGCTGCCTCTTCCAGCACAATACAGAGCTCTGTTTTAGGCCCAGAATCTTCTTGGTATCAGGCAAATGCACACTTAGATCCACTTGCTTTCAATTTAAGTGTAAATTTAAAGCTAGGTCCATACTTGGTTTTGCTGTGCTTTAGCGGCATTTCAGAGGGATTTGAGTGTTTCATAGAATTAGAGACATTGGCTCTGCACATTGGAATCAATGGCAATGGTCATGGAGTGCAGGTCCTGACCTATACCGGTTATGAGATGCAATATCCCTAGGTATTTTCTACAAAGACTTGAAAACTTCACATTTTGGTTACTCTTATGAATTGATTTCCTACTGTTACTTTTTCTGAAGTTTTTCCTTTGGGGGACAGATAATATTCACCAACATCTTAATATCAGACTCAAAGAGTGGCTCAGTCAACACTTTAGAAGCTGTAGCTTCCATGTGAATTTTGAGTTGGTAATGAATGGTGAGCACCACAAATGTATACAATATTTGTGCTTGTCTACAGAAGATACCAAGCAATGGATACCATACTTGTTTTTCATGCACGCAGGATTCTTGGTGGAAATAATTGATGAATAGGAACGGTTGGATGAGATGTTATCTGGGTGCTGCTTCCTCAGCTCCAGTACAACCAAATTTAGTATAAAAGACATGAAACCTCTAGATAATTTGCACAGCTGGGTATCATATTTAGACATGAGGATTAGGGTGAAATCTTGTGATTTCTGAGCAGCCCGTATTTCTGAAGTACTCAGTCCTTGTGGCCTCAGATATTGTTACGTTCCTTGCAAAGTTGTGAGCGAATAAGTTTTATTCAATTGTTTTCTTATTTACATGAAATACTAAGGCATTGTCTGTTAAAGGAACTGCTACTATTGCTGGGTCTTAGTGTGTGCTTTTATAATATTTTTGTCCGTGCTGCTGCTAGATTTATAAACAAACTAATATTTGTTTTTAAAATCAAGACTCTCTCATGTTTGTAGTAACTCTGAGTCAGAATGTTTAGTTTCTAGAATCATGTTATGGTCTGTGACAGTAAATATATTTGTGTACTGGTTTTAATCATTAATTTCAGTAATTGAAAATTTCATAAAAGTGGTTTATAAACCGATGATAAAAGATCAGCACCCTACAACGTTGGTTATACCTGTACAAAACATTAATACAGTCTAGTTTAATAAGCTGACCAATAAGAACATTAGGTGGAATATCTTAATGATGATATCTTACTTTCAACAAACCAAGAGATATGTTTTGCAGTATTTAATTGAGCAAATCTCCCAGTGGCTTCAGTGAAAGCTGTGCTTGATTAAGGACTACAGAATTTGGCCTTAATAATATTTTATCATTTATGCATGAAAATGTAGGGTGATAACAGTTATTAGCATTCTAGGTATTCCATTTTGCTCATGCAAATTATTCTGCTATTACATAGCGAGTCAGGTTGTACTTAATACCCCCAAATAGTTATGTATATTTAACAGGGAAGTGACAATAGAAAAAAAATGTATTTAGTTCAGTTGTTGAGCTGCTATGTAAACCAATTATCTATCCTGAGGGAAACAGCTCTGTCTACAACTACTTAGGCTCTAGGGCCTATTACAAATCCTGGAGTGGGCTGTTGTTTCTGTTCTCAAGGGAATCTGCCACGTCACACTGGAAATAGTTTACAATAATTAGAAAGCCTGCTTCTGCCAGTATTGCACACATTTTTAATACCTTTCTAAGTGTTATGGGAGATAATATACAAGGTTTTTAGAATTCCAGTCAGGCTAAGGTGAACCACAGAAAGGACAACTGCACAATAGCCCCAAACTGGACTGTGACAGGCTAATTATTGTGGCTTCATTATAAAACCTCTTTTTGCATAGGTCACCTGGGAAGTGTAATTAAAAATGCATTATTGGTGTGTATTTTTATTGAAGCAATTAAATTAAAAAGCCAAAAAAATAATTATTTGACGAGCAAATAATAATGTTGGTCAACAGTGTTTATCTAAGAAAGAGAGAACATGTTAGTAGTTCATTAGCAGTAAATGTGTTAACTGGAATGCCGTTTGAAAAATGAGCCATAGAACAGCTTTTAAATACTCAGATTAAAGGATTTATAATGTCAAGTTTAACACGGAAATTATAGATAGTATTACATTGCCATGAATAATAGCACCTTTAATCTGACTTAGTAAAATGATTTACTACACATGGTGTGCTTTTCACAGTCGGGCAGCTGTATATCTATCTAATATGTAACCCCTGTCAGCCACGTATGGGATATCAACATGCATGTAATGACATGTAGGTGGATATGCACAGGTATGTGTGGATTCTGTACAACTGTTGTACATCTGCTGCAAAAAAGCCTTTTCCTGAAACCTACCTCAGCAACACAGCTGTCAGGGAGCCCTAATTAGCTGCTTTTTAGACCTTCCTGCCATGAAGCCTTATGGATGCCGTGAATGCATAGGGAGATGCAAGGAGATGCTCCAAGATGATTGTAGACTCCCTAGCATGGGTTTCCTGGGCAGTAGTAGGCAGAACACTGCTATGCTAACACTAACTCCCTGTACCATATATGCGCTGTAGGGCTGACTCCTTCCAGAAACACTGGATTGAATGAATGCACACTGGATTGAATGAATGCACACTTGACAGTTACTTCCCATGTGACTAGGAGTTCTGGTTTGTCCTGAGGATATCACACTAGCTGTGCTGCTCAGGCTCTCTATGGGACATCTGTGGTAGGATGGAAGCTTTTACGCTAGGCTGTTTTGCTCACCACAACTGCACATTGTACTCAGAATATAGATGTACCACCGACTTACGCAACAGCATAATATTTTCTATCTTCTGTTCTTATGACAACTCCAAACTTTCACTTTGCCTTTTGGCTGACAATGTGCTGGCCCTTCCAAAAGACTCACAACCCTCTCAGACCTCTCTCCAAAGATGAGTTAGAACCTCTCTTTTTGCAGATGCTCTTAAGGCTGCTTTCTTCTAGGTATTTATCTTCCATTGCATCTGCTGCTTTATTAAGTCATTTGGAAGACCTTTCTGCTACACTTTATATATCAATTTACTCCTGAATCATCCTCCTCACTTATAAACTTTGCTATTTCACTGCTGAACATTTTTCCAGATAATTTATGAATATGTTGAACAGCACAATCCCAGCGCAAATCTCCAGAGGGTTCTGCTAGTAATCATCCTTCTCTGTGAAACTGACCACTTACTGTTGCCCTTTGTTTCCTTCCTTTTCACCAGTTGCTAATCCCAAGGAATACCTTCCCTTTAGCCCATGACTAATCTTCAAGTTTTTGTTTCTCTAAGAGCCTTTGGTGAGGGATTTTGTTGAAAGTCTGTTGAAAATCCAGTCACACTGTATCAACTGACTGTTATCCACACATACATTGATGTGATCTAACAACTATTAAAGATTTTAGAACATGACTGCTTGACCCTCTTCTTATATTTTCTTTTTTTTCTTTTTCCTATGGTCTCAATATATTTAATCTGATACAAAAATGAACTTGCAGGACTGGAGTTACTAGGATCATTTGCAGGGCCATTTTGAAAATCTATGTCACGGTAATCACATTTTGTTTCTTTGCCTCTGTGCCAGCTTTGAACCAGAGCACCATTACTGTTTGATTTTGTGCACAGCCTCTTAAGACAGCATGGGTGAATAGCTTCTCACCTTAGCAATTTCTTCCTGTCCCAGTATGCTAACATTCTACACTTCTGTTTTCCACAATTCCCCATTCCCTGCCGTTGCATAGCGGTGCTGGTCTAAGAGCCTTCTAATTTTTAGAGAGTTAAAAACCCAAATATGTTGGACAGGGTGGAAAGGTTTGGGTTTTTTTTGGTGGGTTTTCTTTGTTTGTTTGTTTGTTTGTTTTTAGTTTTATTTTTTGATGGCTTTCAGCTCTTTTATGACCATACTAATCTACTAATCTTTTTTTTTCATTCCACCTTAAATGTTATTGTCACATTTCACAGCACAAAAAATTAAAGGCAGGTAAATGTCTACAAAACTGGCCATTCTCTGTTCAACTCTGCAAATGTACTGTGCAGTAACATCCAAAGCAGCAAGGCCTGCTCCCCCTCTCAGTGAAACTGAGAGTTTGCTTTTGGCCCTTCTCATTACAATAGAACAATGTTATAGGTGAGCTCTGTAGTATTTTCATCAATAAACAAGAAGACACTGCACTTGATTTGAAGACTTTTTCAACAACAACAACCTGTGTTTAATATTATCTTTTCTAAAAATAAATTCTTCCAGACTTTTTTCCTTCTTTATCTCCCCATGTTACATATGCATGTATGCATAGAAGTATGATTGTACTGAAACATAAGATAATTGTCTACACTTTTATAATCTTCATTCTTAATATGAGAGCAGAACCTATGTCCCAATTTGGGAAAAAAAAAAAAAAAAAAAAAAAAAAAAAAGCCTAACCTAAAAATGAATTAAACACACAAAGTAGTTCTGTTACCGGTTAGACCAAACCCTGAGGGTTGCATTTCGTATTCAATTACACAAGTGTTACTCCCATTGGAGTCAGGACTGGAGGGCAGAATTCAGCCTGAAATTGTAAACAAGAAAAATCTGAAGTCAGCCTGTGCTTTTCTTAATATGCACTGGTGTGTACCAGGATATTGTCCAATACTGGGCCTCTTATTTGGGAAAAAGTGGGAGAACCAAAAATCAAAAAGTAGACATCTGTGAGCAACTATGGAAAGATTTTTCCAGGGTGGAATTTGCTGTCTTGATGTTTTGATACATCAGTTTTCATTAACATGAGAAAAACTATGTTTTAAAACTCTCAAACTGAGGCTACTTTATGTTACTCTTCTCCACATTGTGTCTATTTTTTGGGTGCTCATCCTGTTGTAGTTCACAGTTCCCTCATCTTTTTCTGACACTGAAACCAGACCCACTCCTTTCTTGATACATTCACGGGAATCAACGTTGTTTTGCTCGCTCTTGTTTTGAAGTTTAAGGGTTATTTGTATTTTACTCATGGAAGTTGTGGTCTTTTCTTCCAGAAGTGCTTTTGTTTCCCACACATCTTCCCTGTGCTCTGTTTAAGTCTTTTAATTGCAAGGGATGCTTTTCTTTTTGATGAAGGACTTAGTTTAACTACTGTGGAGAACTGAGCAGAGGGTGCACACAAAATACAGGTGTAACTGGAAGGTTCATACTTTCACAGTATACCATTTGTCCTGCTCTTTGCACATCTCAGTGTCTTGGGAACTCTCTGTGGTTAAACAGACATGTGAGATAGACAAATTTATATGCATCATCAACTGCTCATCTCTCCTGAGCACTTTAAGGTGTAAGTCATGGCTTGGTTTCCAGCTGAAGCTGGAGGCAGAGAATGTTACATTTCGAAGTTGTATATATGGCTAAGGTGACAATAAAAGCAGATATTATACGAAAACCAGAGCATAAGACAAGGCTGGCATTCATGTAGTTGCCACAGAGGATGCTGTACAGACAGTTACCATTTTGGTGTATAAGTGGTCTTCCTGTCACAGAGAATGAGGCCATTGTTGGCAGCAGCAGTGCTCATGGCTGTCCAAAGGGCAACATGAGGCTGCAGCCCTCAGGAAGGCAGTGCTGAGAGGAGTGGGGCTGATGTGCAGAGCACCTACTTCAGCTGCTGCTGCTGCTGCTGGAGGATTGCTGCTCCAGAAGACATTTTTCAGGAACTGTGACATAATGTAGTTTTCCATCCTTTGTCATCTCACGAGGAAACATGTGATTGATATGGGATTTTGAGAAGGAATTTTTTTTAGTATAATGTTTGAAACTTAGTAGGGGCTCTAACAATATTTAATTGTGTTCATGAATATTATTCCTTCAATTTATCTGCATACACCTTTAGGTGCACAGAACCATGGAATACGCTATTTTTTTTAAAGCCAATTCTAGTGGAACGGAGATGTTCCATGGCCACAGTTGTCTCCCATATAAGAAGCTTGGGAGACTTGGCAGCACAGTGTACTGTCCAGTTTATTTGGCTTTAGGATCCCTCACAGAAAGCATCATCCTTTTTCATACTGAAATTGTGACCTACTGGTCTAAATACCTCTTCTGATCTCAGGTGCTATGATATCTTTAGACATAAATAGGACTCGTGCTATCCATGCAGTGATCCTAATCTTTGAAATCTTTGCACACTCAACTTCATTCTGACATTAGAGAAGGTCTGGTAACCATGCAAAAAATGCTAGCTCTCTCTAATATGTGTTATAACTCTAATAAATGTAGAAATTGATGAAATGAGCAAATGATTATGGGCATTGTTAGGCAATGTGCAGGTTCAGGGAAGATGAACTTTTCCTTTTCAAAAGTTCTACAACTGTCTATAAAAGTTTAAGTGGCAACAAGTATGCACAGACTCAAGTTCTGAGCATTTCTTGGAAATAACTAAAGGAAAGAGCTTTAAATGTGAGATAATTATTAATCTCTGTGTCAAGGGTTAAATTTTATTTTCTTATAGAAGCAGTAAAGGCTAACTGATTCCTTTCTCCATGATATGTGTCATTATATGTGGCTGCTGCAAACTATATCTTGCTATCTATATCTAATCCTCAATTCTGATAGTTTATTGCCATTGTGGAGAACAAAGATTTGGTTCTTGCTCTGGAATTCCAGGTGTCTGAGAGATTTGAAAAATCTGGTTTAAAAAAAAAAAAAAAAAAAAGGAAAGTGGTGTAAAGAATATGACATTTGTGGAAATATCATTTTGAGTTTGGTCATGAAGGAAAAGGAATGGATGGTTAAGGTCATCTACTGAACTGGCATTTCAGTGCTTGGGAAAGCAGAGAATCGAGCAGATAGACATTTCAGAGTCATGGGTTAAAATATTGCTTTGAAGTGTAGCATCACCACATACAGGTCTGAGTACATTCCTAGTTCTCTCCACTCTAAGCTCATGATTTTTCATTCTTGATTATTTTCTGTCATACTGATGACCCTGAATGCAACAGATGACTTTATCCTGTTTTAAACCTTCTGCAGTTGCTTAGGGAAGAGGGGCTGAGCTGGCGGTACAATCTTCCAGTTCCTGAACAAATCAGCTATTCACTACTATGGCATCATTTGGCTTGCATATAGCAGATAGAGTCCCAGCTAGCTGAAGGCCAGAGGGGAAAGGGTACACACAACATAGAATTTCTTACTATCCACAAATATTTCATATTTCTGCCCTTCACAAGTATGCAAATTTTAATGCAAAAAAAAAGGATACTGTAGTTATATATTGTGTTTTCCACACAAAACACAGAATTTCCCTGAATTTTTATCTTCTGATCTTACATTTATGGTTGAACTGACAGTATCTTCCAGAGAAAGATGTGATCTTAACCACTGAGTGGACATAAAAACTTCAGTACAGTCCTAGCTTTCTAATTCACAATGCCTGATTACCCACACTGTTAAAGGTACAAACCTTATGTCTACTCTGAATTTTTCTTAATTCTGTTTTCAGCTGTTGGGTCTTATCATATTTTTTTATGAGACTGAAGAACTCTACGTTTTCCAAAGTACTTTTCCCCACAAGATAACTGTAGATTTGAGAAAATATGCTCTTTCAACCTTCTCTCTGATAAGTTCAGAATCTTACCTCTACTGCATTGGTAACAGTGCCCAGACTAAAACTTGAGCGAATATCTCAAGGCAAGTTGGTGATTCTGTACTACGGGCCTTCCCTTGCCTCTGACTCATATCGTTTAACTCCATATATACTTACACTTTTTCTGCATTTGTCCTAAGAGTATCTAGAGGGTATTCTTCCTTATAAGTCAGTAGTAGTGAAACTCAAGAACATCAGATTATCTAAAATGCTGCCTCCAAGAATATGTTCTTTCCAAAAGAAAAAGAAATGGATTAATCCCAACTAGACATAAAATGAGTCAAGTGAAATTCAGCATGGGTGATCAGGACTCTGGACTCAATTGTGGGCTAAATGAGTTAACAACATAGCTTTACCATCAGCATTTTTAATCTTAACATTAATGTTTTTGAAACTTTTCAGTCTTTCTCCTATGTCTTTTCTGAAACATCTGATTTTTATTTTTTTATTTTTTAATGAACATGTACAGCAGTGTTGGATTCCAATAGTACAAGCTCCAATGTCAAAGCAATATAAACTTCAGCTATATTTTATGCCATTGAACCTTATTCCTTCTTATAATAGCCACAGTGTTTACTCATAAACAATTCATGTTTAGCTGCATATCTGCTATGATTGCTTCTTTTTTAGAAATACTGCCTTAAAATCTTCGTCGTATTTAGACGTATGAAATTCCTGACCATATATTTTCTTCTATGTAGATGAACAGACTTTCATCAGTGGCACTGAAGCACATAGTTGACTGTGCTTACTCTCTGTATAATGCATATATCAATGATCTGCTTTTACCTTTATTTATCACTTCACAGACTTTCCTTTATTTGGAAACATTGTAAGAAATTAGGTGAATATATGTTTTCCACAGATTATTAATAAAAATGGGACAATGTGGGGGCATAAAGAATCCCAGTAAGATGCTACCACAGACAACTGTTTAGTGATAATTTCCTACTTAGAACAAGTATCAAATGATTTTTAAGTTACATAATATGTACAACAGTTATTTTATGTAGTTCTAGATTCTCAATTCAGACATTCAGAAAAGCATATCAAATATCAATTCATAGATCCTATTACAGCAATAATATTGTCATTATCAAGCAAATTTGCATTTTCATTAGATAGTTTGATAACATCTGTCTGCCGTAAACTGAAGTTGATCAACATTCATTAAATTCTCTTGTTTAATACTTCAAAATAAGCGATCACCCTATTACTGCTTGACATAAGTAGGACTGTACCTTGTAGTATTCTAGTACGAGGCTGTTTTCCTCACAGTGATGGCAAGCTTTATTAGCACTTACTGAAACCTAAGCAAGGAGTTACTGAAATCTTCTGTAATCAGGCTGAGAAAAGCTTCTGCGTATTCTGATTTCTTGTTAAATAATTTTTAATAATCTGAAATGAAGAGGACTTCAGCTTTATATGGCTTCTTCCAATACAGCAGTAGCATATTCTTTAAATAAAATTGCTTCATTCCTTATTCTTTGCTGAGGATTTCTTAGTGTCTTGAAGGCTGAACTCTTATTGTTGAAGTCAGGCAGTATTTGTTTAAAATCCATGGATAATAATCAGAATTTCTTTGCATTTACTTGTGCATCTCTGTGCTAAGCAGATCAGACTGTGGCCTTTGTTTCCTTTGAGCAATAGCATGGTAATAAGTTAATGAAGAGCAGGATGAAGGGTATGAAGGAATATTAATGATAGCTATGTATTTGCATGTACAGTTTATTTATGCACTGCAATAATACCACAAGTAAAGCATATTTCTGGAATGTGTGTGACAACCCATGAATCCATAATGTAAGTACATACATAGAAGGAGAGTGTACACGTGTGTGTGTGTGTGTGTGTGTGTGTGTGTGAAAGAGAGAGAGAGATCAAGCAGGAGAAGCGTGCGTGTATACCAAAGTAGAAGGCAGAGAAGGGTGAGGTCCTGTGCCAGAACAAGGAAGCTGGGATGCTTTTCAGCAGTGAGTCTGGGGAGTGCTGGCCTCTGGTGTGGAGGAGTAAGGGACTTGTTATCTTGATTTCAAACAGCTGGAACTTAGAAAGCTGGTCTTCCAGTATAGGCTACCATTAGCAGCATGTGCACTGAGTCTTTTTTTGCTAGGAAGCTGGCAAGCTTATTTCTTCTGCTTGAGGGTCTCAGTCCAAGTGGGCTAATGAGAAGTCATTGCTGACCATCCATCCTCGTCTTCCAAGTCCTTTACTGTCTGTGAACAAAGTGAGCAGCTAAGAAACACTAATATAATGGCATGGGGTCGCCACCATTTGTCTGTTTCCTCCTTTATTTCTACTGCTAGTTTTCCCGAGTGTATTTTAATTCTACTTTAACCTCAGTCTGTTGCTGACTGGTTTTCCCAGTCCTGGATTTCTTCAGTCACCTTTAGTGGTTTGGCTGGTGAACACGGTGGAACCACCGTGGAAGAAGTTGTACCACACTTGGGAGAACAAACTCCACCTGTGCAGTTTGTTTCAGTTAAACTACCAGATTTCAAGGAGTAACTATGCTTGCAGTTATTTTTCTTTCACTTCTCATTCCTGAGGCAAACTTGACAAGAAAGCCAGTGTCCATTTCTGATGTATCTCCATGCAGAAATAACTAACTTGTGGGGCTGCAGAGAGGTCTACTGCGTATTATTAGCTCTGATCTTCTGTCATAGGTTGGTATAACTCAATATACTACAGGTACGCCAGAAGTCGCTTAAGTCCACAGTTATTCCCACAGTAAACTCAATGAGTTCTGCTTGACTGGAACATTCCTTCCTTGAAAGTATCAAGTTCTGATCAGAAGATACTAAGAAATGATATTGCTTGTAGAATAGCTATGTATTTATTTCATATGTAGTCTCTTGCTCATTTGAATTTTTCTGGTTTACACTTGCAGTCAGTTTGTCTACACTAAAGAGCTCTTTAGAATGTGTTTTTTCTGCACGTAATCAAATTTGCTACCTCAAACTATTTCATCCAGAAGAAAATCCATTGATAGATGTAGGAAAAAATCAACATCTTTGTTACTTCTTATATCAAATAATATGAGGAAAAAAATGACATAGAGATTCAAATAATAAAAGCTGGCGTCTTACTCTTGGAAAGCTTACAGCAACATTATGCTGAAAATTACTAGTGCCAAAACAAAGCACTTCACTTTCAAGAGCAAGCAGCTTCATAGCTCTTACGTGTGCAAAAGCACCCTACGTATAGACAGCGTGAAATAATTCAGATTCATTTCATATGGCTGATGTAACTTTAATTGCACAGGAAAACATAAGAGTGTTTCTAGAAGCAAAATATAATTGTGAACACCTGTTCCTGATGTTCTGTGTATAAATTTCATCAATTTTGAGATGAACTGTTTATTGAGAAATCATAGCTAGCCAGTCCAAGAACTGACTTTACAATTAATGTACCTGTATCATTAATTCACTTTTTTTTTTTTTTTTTTTTTTTTTTTTTTTTAGAATTCTGCTATTTTCTAGCAAAATCATTAATAATGTGATGTCATACTATTGGGAAGGAAATTAGTTTCAAAACCTTTCCCAAAAGTAACCAAGCTGTCTCTGTAGCTTGCCTTATTTTCTGTGTCCAGCTTGGTTGGACTTTAGAATACATATGTGGAAAATAATCCTGTATGTTCATGAGGAAGACCAGAAAATATAGCTGAGCTCTTGCTTTTATAGTTTTTCAATATCCCCCGAGGTCATAGAGGTCTATAGAATGTTTTTCATATTGTGAATCTGAAGGGGGAAAAAAAAAAAGCAAAAATGTAATTTCTCAGATACTTTTTTAAAGCCAAGCACTGGCCGTCATCCGTAAATGCGCAGTGCTGGATGCTCCTGACAGCTCCCAGAGTCCTGGGGATGGGGCTGGACCCGCTCGGCAACGGTCGCCTCGGTAACCAGCAGGGCCTCTGTGCCAGCAAAAAGCAGCTGCAATTTCCCCCTTTCCAGGATTTCTGCATCATTCAGAGGCAGTGGCCGCGCCCTGCCTCAAACTGACCTGAACGGGGGCTGGAAGGGTGTCAGGGAATAAGACTGTGTCAAAAGAATAGGATGAGCTGGAGGATGAAGGGTTAATGTGATCAGGGGGTGCAGGTTCTGTGGCTTTGTTTCTTCACAGCTCGGCCAGAGTGACTGTAATACCCACCACCACTAATGCACAATAACTTCATGCACATATATATACGTGTGCATGTGTATACAGAAGTATATGTGCAGTGTGTTCTTGTGATATGCATAGTACAAAACATTAAATGCACTAAGACTATCTTGAATACAATATAGTGCATGTTAATCCTTTTATTTTGTCACTGTGACTATTGGGATGACGAGCAGTTGTATTTTCCTGCCCATTTCAGGACCTTTCCCAATCAAATCATGGCTGCTTATCCAGCAGACATGGGTTCTCTAAATCGGACTGCTGCATATGGGAAAAACAAAGTCAGAAACTCTTAAATTGCTTTTAGTAATTATTGAACGATGTGAGCTCATTAAAAATGAAAATTGTCCTGCAGAGAAGTGCAGAATAAGTGGCACCCGAGGAAGGTGTATGGCTCTGAGCTGGTTGGAAGCTGGAGTGTGCTCCTTCCCGTCAGAGCAAAACCCAACTTAAGAAACCCAGGGATTACTGTGATACCAGTGAACACAGCATTGAATACAGCTCCCTATCCTCTGCAGCCATTGCACCCTGTTAGCACCCCATGAGTGGCTGGCTCCTGCCCATCTTTACAGTGCAAGTGTAAAACTTGCCTATATGTCGGGCAGGGTCACAACTTTCTCATAAGCAGAAATGAGCATTACAGATATGTAGAGAAGCCTAGAGAGGGTGGTAAGCTGCAGAAGAAAAAAAGGAACACATAGCTAGTAGAAATAAGGGATTGCTTATTTCCATTCACCAACTGGATTTTCTCTTATTATTTAAAAAAAAAAAAAGAAAAAAAGAAAAAAAAAAAAAAAAAGAAAAGTAAAATTCTATTGTCAGTAGCTTTCCAGTCCAGCCACGTGAATCTTGAAAAGAAATACCAGAAGTCTTCCTTTCTACCTTTCTACCAGTCTCTGGGTGGGTTTCTACTTTCTGTTTGCAGTTGAGTGCTCTCTCTATGTAGTACAACTCCTTTGGCAGTAGAGGGCACTTAGAATATGGACAAAACAAAGAAATTCCTTCTAAAACTTCCCTCAGAAAGCTTTTGTTCAGCTTTGTGAAAGTCTTAATGCTGTTAAAAATTCTCCAGCCTAAAATAGGGAGGTTTTAATTATTTTGACTTTGTAGATTATTTAATAGATTATTGTAGATTATTTAATAGCTCTGTTTTAAATAAAAAGGTTTGAGTCAGCTTTTAGCATTGCAAATAGTCTATTTAGGTTTACATATTTTGACCAGTGTGCTATCAGCAAAGTAACATTAATTTATTATTTTGCTGACACTAGGAGTAAAGGAAATCATTTTTTCCTTAGAAAACGGTGAAAAAAAATTTAGTAATATTTTTGGTTATTCTGAGGTCAAGTGAACCCATTCCAAAATAGGGAAACTCAATTATAAAAGCAGTACAGAAGAAAGATACTGCAATGAAAACCTAAGAAGTGGAAAGATGTGCTCCATTACTACATTTTGATTCTTCTAGGACAAGCATGATGCTTCCATAGTGGCTAATAGAGGGACTGGTTCTTCAAGCTGCTAAGAATACTTATTAACCCTGAAGGACCTAGAAAGATCTGGATCTCTGATAGAAATTTGAGCATGGATGTTACAGCTCTATTCAGAGTCAAATGATACATTTCAATTACTGCCATTTATAAATTTTACTGATGTGAAGTAGACTGTACTTCACACCTGTATGAACTTCAGTGATAATTCTATCAGCTTAACCTCACATGCACTGTCCTTAAAAGTCAGTGGCATTTACTCATTTGAGGAACTCGTACCAGGTTTATGTAGTATTATGAAGTATTTTTTGCCACTTATGGAATCTGGTAATTTTTATGGTATTTTTTGATATTGGTATTTTTAATAATAATTTGCTAAGTATGAAAAAACATAGGGAGCAGATGCTGTTCAAAAGGACAAAATAGATAGAACTCTTCTCCTCCTGTATCTATTTGTACGTGTTGGATCAGATCCATAAGTGGAATATACCAGTGTAGCTCCAGTGACTGAAATGAAACTCTGCTGATTTAGAGCAACTGAGGAACTGGTGAATTGTCTGTCAAAACACTGGAGTCAAACTATGTGGGTGGGTTCTGGTTAGATTAAATTACTGTCAGTGTTCACAGAGCTTTGAGAACAGGAAAAGGAGAAGACCTTCTTTTCTAAACCTTCTTTCAATACACAGTAACAACAGTTTAGAAGCTCATTCTTTTTGTTTGGCCTAATTTGTGGTGTATTACTTGCGGTACTTCCCAAATTCTACAAAAGCAAAAGATTAATTATTTTTGCACGCATGAGCTGTGGAACATTCTCTGAGTCACATGAAGCAGTTGCATCAACAGAGAACTTAATTTAGCAAGGTCAGTCATACAGCCACCAACCAACCTTTCCTCTTCACCGTAATAAGTTCTTCCAGTGAAACATCTTCAGCAATTTTCAGTAGCAATGATGTCCCTGCCTACCAAAATCCCATTTTGCTCATCCTTGGATGAGTTGGACTAGATGACCTTGAAATGTCTCTTCCAGCTCCTCGCAATGAGCAGGGACACCTACAGCTCAAGGAGGTTGCAGAGAGCCCTTTCCAGCCTGACTTTGAATGTCTCCAGGAAGGGGGCTTCCACCACATCTGTGGGCAACCTGTTCCAGTTCCTTACCACTCTTTCGTAAAATGCTTCTTCCTTTTATCTGATTTAAATGTCCCCTCTTTTGAGTTTGAAGCAATTTCCCCTTGTCTGATCACAACACACCTTGCTAAAGAATCTGACTCCTCCTTTCTTACAGCCTTCCCATCCTCCTCTTACATACTGAAAGGCTACTGTTGGGCTTCTCCAAGCTGAACAGCCTCACTTCTCCCAGCCTGTTCTTGTAGAAGAGGTATTCCATCCCTTGGATCATTTTTGTGGCCCACATAGGCTTCTGTAGAGATAATGGTAAATAGAGCTTCATTACTTCAGCCACAACATGGCTAATAATTAACTTATCCATCCTGTAAATGGATATTACAGATAACATGTACCTGGATGCAGGATTTGTGCTCTCCTAGCTATCAAGAGAACAGACTAACAGGAGAAAGATTCTCATCAGTAGGAGAAGGGTCTGTCAGGAAGATGTAAGTCCTGGTTGCCCCCTGTCCTGTTTTGGTGAGATGGGCATAATCTGGTGCAAAGTCTGCTACATATGCTGTGTGAAAGCTGCTGTTGTTGCACATTTACACAGGTGTCTGCAGTTTCTGCCCACAGAGCTCTTGTATGTGATGTAATGGCTGCCCTTTCCTTCTAGTATGTTGTTTCTACCAAGAGGTATCAGCAGCTTTCTTCTCTTTTTTGTACACTGTGAATGAAAGGCACTGTATGAAGCAGAAGTAATTACCACAAATGCAGCAGAAACCAAGTGCTTGTTTTCAGCTCCACTTTCAAAAGCTGAGGGAAAATGTTAATTATATAAGGACCTTTTGTTTGAGCACTAGAACAGAAGCAAACAACCAGTGGAAAGGAAGAGCTCAACTCTTGTCCAATTTGTACAGTGGATCACAAAATTCTCCCCAGTGCTTATTTCTTCCTGCCTTTTACTCAGAGTCTGAATGCTGCTTATCACATGGTTAAGATTCAACTCATAAAAACATGTCTCAGCAATTGGAATTTACCCTTTGACCTTCGTTCCCCACCACAACCCCCCCCCCCCCCGAGCCCCTGCTGTGATGCACAAGCTTTGTCTTCACCAACATCACAGTTCCACTTGTGAAAACTTCTGTTTTGCACAAGTTCAAAAACTCACCAGACAGCAAGGATGAAAATATAAATGTTTAGAAATACATACATGGCTGATGCATTTTCTCCTTGCGCCTACAGAAACGTCTAAATTTCCTGGCTTTTGCCATTTTACACAGTTATTTCTCTCCAATGCCATACCCAGCCAAAGCACTAGGAGTGGTGAATTATTCAGCACAAAATATTTCTTTTCTTTTAAGTACTTTTTGTACTGTGCTTAAGCATGTGCATGCCTATGTGGGGCTAGGAATAGGCATAGTGCCCTGCTCCTGTTCTCTAAATCTCTGTGTAAAGTCAATGAGGAGGAGCAGCACATCTGTTTATGCTGGTTATTTGATGACATATAGTAATAGCTGCAGTGCTGTAGCTGAATGTTGTACACCACAGCAAGTTAAGCAAAGTAAACCTGCTAGCCTTTCTCCCCACCCCTAGATTTTAAAAAGTGTTTTTCTTTTCACAGTGAAGAGCCATTATTAGCTGTGGAAAAAAAAAAAAAAAAAGGTACAAACAAGTGTTTCAAGTGCTTGGTTTCCATATATGTGTGTGTTGTATGTATGAAAACAAAACCAAAAGGCAGTTCTGCTTTAGTGAATAGTGCATTTTATATACACAAAACCATGTATGTGTGCACACATACATTCAGAAATATTCAATCAGCTTTTAAGTAAAAATAACACCCTCAGACTAGAAGCTGAGCCTGGTGTTAATCTATCAGGCATGCAAATACAGTCTGCGGTGCAATTTGAGGACAGCTCTACTGCACAATTATGAGATTATATCCTCTTTAGAGGGTATAATTATGCCTCTTCTATATATCTTATTTAGAAGGCATAATGCTTCTCCCCTCAAAGTGTAAAAACTACTGTGTAGAGTTGCAGTGATGCTTTGCTTTCAGGACACAGAGGATTGTAGACATCCGGAAAGCTTTGTATGCAGGATCTCTGGGCTGCAAGGAACAAAGCTGGACTCCTAATATGTACTTGGAAAAAAAATGACAACAAACTACAAAAAAACCCTACAACCTCTGTGACTTTTGGTGATAGGAAGTTATGTCGTGTAAGAGTTTCTCCAAATTCATTTTCACAGATGTCTTAGTAATAATTATTTGACAGTTTGAATTAAACATGCCAGTCAGTAGCATCAGAACCTTTCCTATCCAGAATAAAATTGAAGACATTTTAAAGCAAACTCTACTTTGCATTTAGCACCACCAGCTACCAATATAAATGGATCTGAGTGCTGCAGAATCAAGGAGGTGCAGAAGAGGTGGTAATAAGGCTGTGGCAAATTTTTGCCAGAAGATGATCGATAATTCGGTTCTTTCTCATTTTGTTGCACTGTTTAATCTTTCCTAGCTCAGATCAAGCGATTGCTCATTTTGGGTGATAAAGCATATTGCTACTGTCCGGCATACGTGAGGATCACTTAATAATATGCACCATCATAGGGCATAGCTCTTTTTAGCTTGTTTTAAAAGATGCTAAGAAGTCTCACCACTATACTCTTTTTCATAGAGCTGAGGTTGCTACAAACCTAAAGATAAATCTGCAAATCTATGTGGCTATTCTTTATCATTGTCACTAGCTTAGTGGTGGTCTGCCATTTTTCTTGAAAGCCGGGCACCAACTGCTGGCCAGAAGTATTTTTCACTGAATTCTTTGTACTTTAAATAAACTACTGCTTCAAGAACTGCCAAGTGTTCCTCATTCATCTTCAGGACACAGAGCTTCATGTATATCTTTGCAAGCCTTGACTCTGTGAAATGTTTGTCTCATCTCGCTGCCATCTAAAGCAGTCTTTGAACTCAGTTCAGGTTTATTGATGGCCTTGACTAAATTAATGCAGATGTATTTTTTTTGAAAGGTTTACGCTATGACTAATTGTATGCAAAATAAATCCTCATTTACAGAAATTCATAATATATTCCTTCCTCTTGTTCTGAAAGGTCTTTATGGATCCATACAATAAATGTCACTGAAAGTGTAGGGAGGGAAAAATGTTGTTTCCTTTGGCATTTCTCATTTGAAAGTGGTGGAAGAATATGCATTTGCTTTTCCCACTGGAGGGGTAGATAATATGATAAACTTCTGATTATATACATAAGCAGGAACAGATCAGCTTCTCTTGTGGTTCTTTTTTAAGGGCAAGTTCCAGTTGGATTGTGCTAATGCACATATTCATGAATCTCTCCAAACAGGATTCACTGCTCTCCGGGGAACTGTTGAAGTATGCATCATTGTTTCAATGAAGTATCTTCATTATAAAACATAGGGACTATAAAAGGTGAATACCATTTGCCTCGGCCTAATATAATCTCTAGTTTGACTTTCTTCCACTGTAGTGATTTTTTTTTTTTTTAACAGAATCAGAGAGAATAAAATGAGACAATTTGAAATGAAATATTACACTGAATTAGGTACATGAGCCTTGATGAAGAGAGTATTTTATTTTCCATTGTTTTATTCAAGTAGAGACAAATTAGTAGCTCTGGAACAAAAAAGGATCTTTAAGATCATGTATCTGATTCAAAGCAGCTCAGTGGAGATTTTTGGTCTCTAGTGGTACACAGTTTCTTAAAGTGCTTTGAAACAAATGAATACGATAGCCTGCAATGCTGAGTAAACACTGAGATTTAGAAAGAAAGGAGACAGATGCTGAGATCTGTGCTGAAATCAATCATAAAAAGTGTTTTACTCATCACAAAGAATGGTGTGACATGTCTCCCTAGACTTTTAATTATTAGTCAAGCATCATGTTGCTTGGTCTGTAATTATTTTTGAGGAGTTCAACAATTTTACCTACTATATAAAATGCACCTTATAAGCATCAGTTAACATTGCATTTAAGTATGGTGGGGGAAAAAAAGGATGCAGTATGATCTGAAGTGGCTTCTTAAGTCAAAGAGCTTTATGGTGAAGAAACACAATTGCTTTCTGCAATCAAAAATATATGTTATGTAATGTAATGGCTTATATTTTTGCATATATAAATAAATGATTGTAATATTTTTTTTCTGATTACAGTGAATCTCTCACAACAGAGAAGTTCTTGGGTTGCTTACAGCACTCTCGATAATGTACAAATGAGGAGATAGGCATGATCCCTGAGCAAAGCTTGTGATCTGAGCAGGATATAGACAGCTCTGTTTAGATAGATATAATATACTATGTAGTCTAAAGGTCCAATGTTAAAAGTATTAAAATAATATTGGACTGTTTTATTGTTTTGTTTTGCATTCTGGAAAAAATAACATGGTATTCAAGGTAATATACTAGCAAAGATATCTAGCCCTGGATGTCCTTGTAACTACACATAGCTCTGCATTACATTAGAAAAATGCTTTATATTTCAGTTTGTTTTTACAGTGTAAAATTCATGCTTGTGTATAGGAACCAAACATGGCCTATGGCCCACTTAAATTCCACTCAGGCTGTATTTGGAAAGCTTAAGTGGGGCTTATATAGTAAATAGGACTTTTCCTGGCACTTTGATCCGTGATGGATTTCTCTTGTTGTAGCAGTAGTGACACAATTCATGTGTTTTATAATGACACCAGATTTATGAAAACCTGTCATGGTCAAAAGCAGTCACATGTACCAAGAAAAAAAAACAAAAATCGGGTACTACATCAGTAGCAATGTTAGAAGAATTACACATATTTCACAGTTTGGTTCAACGTCAGACAACAGATAACTGACATTCATGTTATTACTGGGAGTTACCAGCCATCCCCCTCCTCCTCCTACTTCACCAAATTCTCTTTAATTGCATACATTGGCATCCAGACCTTGAAATATTGTTTGCGGTCAACTGCAAGGTAAAACATCAGTGAGTTTCTAAACTGTTTTGTTCCTGGGATAGTAGCTTTGATGGCAAACTGGTGCTTATAGAATGTAAGCTTGTAATGGGTCACCAACTGGATTTAGCTCCATTAACCACTACCTGCTGGGCAAAGCTGTCTATCCCATTCCTTACCCAAAGAAGGGTATACCTGTCCAGGCTGAGGGCAGCCAGTTTCCCCAGGAGAATACTGTGAGGCTTTGCTGAAGTCTAGATAGACTACACCAACAGCCTTTCCCTAATCTACCAGTCTGATCACCAAGTAGTAGAAGGAGATGAGTTTGGTCAAGCATGACCTGTCTTTCATGAACTCGTGTTGGCTGGGCCTGATCTCCTGGATGCCACACGCATGCCGTGTGATGTCACCCAAGATGATTTGCTCCATAACTTTCCCTGGTACTGAGGTCAGGCTGACTGGCCCATAGATCCCTAGATTCTCCTTACTGCCCTTGTAGATGGGAGTCACATCAGAAGTCTCCTATCCTCTGGGACCTCTCCAGACAACTAGGAGTGCTGGTAGATGGCAGAGAGGGGCTCAGCAATCACCCCTACCAGCTCCCTCAGCACCCTAGGATGGAGCCCATCCGGTCCCATGGACTTGTGACAGTCCAGGTGGAGAAGGAGCTCTTTAACTCTCTCCACCTGAATCACCAGGGGTATATTCTGCATAGCATTCCGGACTTCCATATCAGGGTGTAAAGTGCCCTGAGGATAAATGATCTGTCTATTAAAGGCAGTAAAGAAGGCGTTGAGGACCTCAGCCTTCTCCCTATCCTTAGTGGTCACATTCCTCATTGCATCAAGTAAAGAATGGAAATTCTCCTTGGTTCTTCTCTTATTGTTGATGTATTTGTAAAAGGACTTCTTATTCTCTTTTAACTGCATTGGCCAATCTGAGTTAGGCTTTTGTCTAACTTCCTCCCTTCAAACCTTAGCAACTTCCTTGTAATCTCCCCAAGTGGCCTGCCCCTTTTTCCAGAGGACATAGACTGTCTTTTTCTTACAGAGTCTCAACAGTAGTTCTTCATTCATTCACACTGGTTTTCTTCCCCTACAGCTCACCTTACCACATTCAGGAACAGCCTGTTCTTATACCTTTAAAATTTCCATCTTGAGGTGCATCCAGGCTTCCTGGACCCCTTTACTCTTAAGGAGCAACTCCCAAGGGACCCCAGCAACAAACATCCTGAACTGGTCAAAGTCTGCCTTCTGGAAAATATTAATTTATGCTATACTTGGAGTACCACGTCAGTATAAAAAACAAAATAAGAGTCATATGTGGCACTGTGAGAATCCTTCTTAGTTTTTTTTTTTTTTGGCTCAAAGCTTGCTTCCTGAGGTTTTTCTTGTGATAAGAGAGACAGGCACAAGCCACTGCTTTTGGAAAGGTGTGCAAAGAGCTTTGTCTTTTATAATTTTAATTGTATGGGATATTAATCAGTGGTTTTCCTTCTTTACACCACCAGGTACCCATCTTCTCTCACCTTCAATTTCTGGGGTATAGATGTAGTTGTTCTATTTAGGGTTTGTTTGTTTGTTTTTTAAATTGTCTCCTACATAAATAAAATTTCATAAACATCAGAAAACTACATCAGCATGAACAGAAAACATTTTTAGCACTTGCCTAGAGCTAATATTATATATAGAAGATACATAATGTGGCAGCTGCATATCCACACTTCACTTCTATCAATACAATACAGAAAGAATCAGACCTATTTGGATCAATAGAATCATTGAATCACAAGGTTGGAAATGACCTATAAGATCATCTAGTCCAACCGTCTCCTCATCACCATTGCCACCACAAGCACTAAACCATATCACGCAGCACGTCATCCAGACACCTCTTGAACACTGCCAGGGATGGCAACTCCACCACCTCCCTGGGCTGCCATTCCAGTACCTGACCACTCTCTGAAATAGTTCTTCCATATGTCTAATCTAAACCTCCTCTGATACAACTTGCAGCCATTTCCCCGTGTCCTGCTCGTTGCCTGGGAGAAGAGGCCAAATCCCTCTTCACCACAACCTCCCTTCAGGAAGTTGTGGAGTACAATGAGGTCTCCTCTGAGCCTCCTCCAGACTGAACAATCCCAGCTCCTTCAGCTGCTCTTCATAAGACTTATGCTCCAGACCCTTCATCAGTTTCGTTGCCCTTCTCTGGACACGCTCCAGAACTTCAACATCTTTCCTGTAGTGAGGGCCCCAAAAGTGAACACAATACTCAAGATGCATCCTCACCAGTGCTGAGTAGTGGGGGATGATCAGCTCCCTGCTGCTGGTGGTCACACTACTTCAAATGCAGGCCAGGATGCCATTGGTCCTCTTGGCCACCTGGGCATGCTGTCAGCTCATGTTCTGCCGAGCATCAACCAACACCTCCAGATCCCTCTGTTCTTCACAATCATCCAGCCACTCATCCCCAAGCCTATAACACTGTATAGGGTTGTTGTGCCTAAAGTGCAGGACCTGACACTTGGCCTTGTTGAACTTCATCCCGTTCACTTCAGCCCAGCAATGGGCCCCAGTATCGACCCCTGGGGGACACCACTTGAAATGGGGCGCAAGCTGGACTTCACTCCATTCACCACTACCCATTGGGCACGGCCCTCTAGCCAGTTCCTTACCCAAAGAAGTGTATACCTGTTTAGACCACAGGCAGCCAGTTTCCCCAGAAGCCTGTGAGAGACTGTGTCAAAGGCTTTGCTGAAGTCTAGGTAGACTACATCAACAGCCCTTCCCTCATCTACCAGACTGGTCACCCAGTCATAAAAAGAGATGAGGAAATAGATAGGTAGAAATAGATGAGGGAATAGATAGGTAGAAAGCCATCCTTAAAGCCAAAAAAGGAGCAGATACAAAAGCAGATGATTTATCTCCCCCATAAAATATCTGTTTTTGTTATGGAAATGCCATCTGAAAGAACTGTGAGGGATGAACCTAAATAATAAAAGATACTCAGTAGTGGTTATGGAAAGCTGAGGACAAGCTTCAGTGGATAACATCAATGCCTATATTATTTGCATTTGTGACAGTAACATAAATGCCTAATGTTGTTTTTAGTGTTTTATTTTTCCAATATGTTGTTTTGCTAATGTTCAGTAAAAAATAACTTACAAGTAAGTAAAGGCTTTCATTACCAGTGGAATGGCGGAACAATATAATTATCATGTCAGGCGACACAGCATTTTGCAGTAACTCAGTAAATAATTTATGTCATCATTGTACATTTTTTAATAAAAACTACTATTTTTAAATGCACATTAGTGTCATGAAGACATCAGAGTAGCTTGCAAGATACATTTTATATTGTGATACTGTGGGGTATCACAAAAGCTTTCACATCTCTTCAGACACAGGTGAGACCCAAATACTGTCAATAGGGTTTGCTTGGTGAAATTCTAGCTCCATTGAAAGCAGTCCTTCCTTTGAATTCAGTAAGGTGTGACTTTCACTTACTGTTTTCACATTGGGCCATTGGCTAACATAAGGCAAAAAAAAAAAAAAAAAAAAAAGACTTCTGGTCAATCAGGGTTTTAGTACAGATCTTGCAGTCTGAGAGATAAAGTAAATCAGTGTGGATCAAATCTCTTCTGAAGGGATCTTAAAGGTCAAGTTGATGGTCAAGTCATTGTGATTGCTTAACTCGTCAACTTCGTGTAGAGACTTGCTGATTATCAGGCTGGTTTTGGAGAGTCAAGTAGGACTGGTCTGAGCCCACTGGATTAATCCACGGGGGTGACTCCAGTGTGCTCAGACATTAACCCTCTCACACAGAATCTGAACTGAAAGGAGGACTCATATTATTGTCTTAAACAGTCTTTCATGTGTTAGTGAGATTTATTATAAAACCACAGTATTACGTTCATGTCATAAATAAAATTAAGTATGAAAATCTACCCTTAAAATGGATTCTGCTTGTTGCCATGCAATTCTAGGAACAGTCTATATTGTAAGACAAAAGTCAGAGCTTGTTGAAAAGTTACCGTTTTAAATCAAAATATATAAACAAAGATCAAATGGAAAAGGCATACTTTCTTTGTCTTAACTTCCTCATGTTCTGAAGGGCAAAGGAAACTGGCCCCAGCCTACATCTGCAGTCTTATGCACATCCTTCGGAAGGTCTCCAGCATCTACCACTACAAAAAGAGAGAGAGAGGAAGGGAGGAAGATGGGAGAGAAACAGATATTTAGGGAAAACAAAACAAAAACAGATAAGAGTTTAAATAATAGTTTGTATTTCCTTTATATTTATTTTATTTCCTCACCTCTCTCAAATGCCAAAGCAAGTCATATCTGGTCATAAGTCATTCTTCATACAAAAAAAAAAAAAAAAAAAAGAAAGATACATAGTGGTTATTTATCTTATCACATTGCTTTTTAATTTTTTTTTTTCCTTCTCACCAGAGGAAGGATATTATACAGTGTATACAAACATGTATGTAAAACAGTTTGTCTAAGAGAGACAAAGCTTCTCTACATATTCTTACAAAGTAAGAGAGAAGAGAAAGATGCTAGTATGTCAGTAATGTAATAAAGCATGATTAAATAAACAATATGGGCAATATGAATAGAATGCTCTGAAATTTTTCACAGTACACAGGAATAAAATAACCATTCAGTCCCTGTCCCTCTTGAGCTCTGGTACAAAGCATGAAGCAGCGCTCAGCTGGAGACAAGTCTTGTACTTGATCTTTGCAAGTCATCTATTTGTGCTGTTTGATCAAATAATAACACACAAGCTCCTAATAGGTCTCTTTTCTTTATTCTCTCAGAATAAATCTTTCTTCTTACTTTGTCCTATTGCAAGTTTCATGGATGACAAATAAGTCATTGATATAAAAAACAAATACAAATTGTTGGTTTAAAGATCCATCTGGCTTATCTGGCACCAGCTCCATTTGATGATTATGACACAAGCTTTACTGACATCAAAGTCACGTGTCTTCTGTAGATTTTAGAAAGAAGAAAGCAGTAGCCATGTACTAAATGTGCGGCCATAAAATTGCTGTTATTTTTGCATGCAAAGTATGTCTATTTTAATAACTAATCATACTATGATAACTACGAATTTAAAAAAAAGCATCAAGTTCATTGAACTCAGTTTGCAAGTATTGATGCATGCACAGAGCTCTGAAGCTTTGAGACATCACATGTTCTGCAGAGATGTCTGAGAATCAGTGAAGAAAACTATTATGAATTTTTAATTGTGGAGACTTGTCTAGACTGTGGAAGTCCAAGAAAATAAATAATAAACTAAATCTTTTGAAATCACTGGCAAGGTTAAATTCAGGTTTTGTACACAGGAATAAAGGATTCTTCGATAGACTTTTACCTTATTCCACTGCTACATATTCCTGAAGGAAAAAAAGAGATGATGAAAAAATAAACTTCCTATGAGAATAAATTTTAAGGCAACTATTTACCTTGATGCAGAGAACAAGTAGAGCTTCTCATCCTCGCTCTTCAAGTCCTGCATAGCAGAGTCCCTGTAGCCTCAGCTGGAGGAGCTGCTCTGCTCTGCATTGCCACAGTTGAAAGAGATGCAGCTGTCAGGTCTGTAAAGCACACTGAGAATAGAAATGGTCACGAAAAACGTTTCTTATACAGATACAGGTCATTATTTTATTGACTCAAGAACTACCACTTCAAAACACACTGGTATCCCATATATTTCTGCCCCACTGTATCATCACCAATACCTGTAATACCTAAGAGCTGAGCACTGACATTATTAACTCAAAAAAAGGATAGAAAGCCTACAATGCTGATTGCACTTTTAAGAAACAGGCTGTGTATGGATTCTGTTACGCTACCAAATCAAAACTATTACCTCAATGAGCTTGGCAAGTGTTTCAAAACAGGGAGTCCAAGGTAATCTACATCTTGTCTCCATTTGCCCTTGCTCTCTGGCTTTGCTTTCTGCAAGAATCCTTGTGAGAAGGAGGAATTTTGTCTGCATTAGGCAGACGCTGCACAAAACAGGAAGAACTTAGCCCTCACACATGGCACACCACAGAACAGCAGAAATTCAGCTTTCGTAGAATTGTTTGTAGACTAAATCTGAATACAAACCTGCTTCCCACGGGATAAAGCTGAAGAGAAATGACTTGCAGATGGATTGTGTGCTATATTCAGTGCAGTTCCCAATGCAAGTCGTCATATGCAGACTCCGCTCTCATGGGTTTGACCAAAGCTTGGCATCTCACCTGAAGAAGAAAGTAATTAAAAAAAAAACAAACCTGGGCTGAAATTTGTGAGGTTTGCAGACTTGGTTTCATTTTGCTACTAGGATGGTTATCAGAGGGGATATGAAGCTCTTCATTATGGATGGAAGGCTAGAAATGGTGTAAAACTGTTATTGTCAAAGGTTTTCCAGACTGAGTGATTTTAAATTGGATGTATGTCTTCAACATTTTTCTAGCTTCTAGCTTTCCATTGTGAGATGAGTCTTAGCACATTAGGGCTAGGAAACCAAAACCAGTAGTGCTAGATTTGTCTTAACCTTACCTTAGGCTCAGCTTGAGTTTGCTCAGAGAACTGAATGAAGGTTTAGATCAGCTGATCTTATTCATGAGAATAAGCCCATCTCTAATCATAATGCAAGAAACTACCTCAACAGCTCCCACAACCAAGCTATCAACAAGACCTTGTCATTTCAATTTTTCACACATTTTCTTTGCTCCCCTACCCTCACTCCCCTCCCTCCACTGCCTGTGTACCATATCACACTAAAATCTCATCTCTCCAGCCTACTGCCATGGGCTACTAATCTGTAATACAGCTCCGTTTCAGAAATGTCAAATAGGATGAAAAAGGTAAAACTCACAAAAGAGAAACTTCAGTTGGCCATCACTTATCCTGTGAAACTTTCTCTTGCTCTTCACTTCACACCATGCTCCTGTCCTGCCCAGTGTTAGTAGGGTTTGGCCTTGGTCATCTGAGCGACACATGGACAATGAAGGACTGTTAATGCAGGTTCTAAAAATGAGAGAAATAAATGTACGGCAATCAAAAAATATTCCTCTTTCTCAGCCATTAAAAAAAAAAAAAAAAAGAGCAGTTCATAGGATTATTCTTCTAAAATCCACTTATCTTCATTCACTGTTCCTTGTTCCTAAACTTCCCAATACCTGAGAGCATCAAAAACCCATAGATTCCCCTATCTTCTTGCTTTCACTATGAAAGCACTACTCATGCACTCAGGAATAAAGATCAGCGGATTATTTCCAGTTTTTCTATCCTGAGGTAATAAAAAAAAAAAAAAAATGAGCTAGACCAATTAGTGAATTAATACATTTAATGTTTTTTTTTATTATTATTATTTTTTGCAGGTATTTTATAGGCAGGAAATAGAACACTAAATTTATTCAAAAAAACATTTTGAATTACTGGTTCAGTTAGCTGTCTATACTCCAAGTCAGTGGTCAGAACAATCTATCAGTCTTCCAGCTCTGTCTGATCCAGCTTCTCCAAACAAAATCTGTTAGAAAAGTGATGACGTGTGTTATAAATATTTTTTCTAAAGCTCACACTGTGATCCACGTAGAGAACTGAGGGTCTGGCTTATTCCTGGAGCCTCCAATTTTCTGACCAGTTCATTTCAGTAGAAAGTAGGTACTTAAGGATGATAACCCTGCATCCATAGCACGTTTTATACACAGAATAAAGTTTATCAGTGACTTTCTACACGACAGAAGGGAATTCTCTTTTACCTTTGTCCATTATTCTCAAAGGCCAGAACTCTTCATCTCCTGTGGGTGTAAGAAAACACAGCTTGCAAAAGCGTTAGATCAGACGTGGGTTTTCATCTCTGTCCATTTTCTCTCACATGAAAGACTTATGGAGCAAGCAAAGCATGCTTTTGTTGACCAGCAAAGATCAAAAAGGCAGATTATTTTTGTCCTTCAGCCACTAGACTGATACTCTCAGTTCTGTTAACATTCTGCCCCTGTTTGAACTGGACACTTTGGAAGTATCAATAATGCAAGTTGGAGGGCTGCACTATTACTCATCTTGTGTTTGCCTCTTCTGCAAAATTAAATGAAGTTGAAATCAAAGGAGACACAATCTCAGTCATATAGGCAGAAAATCTCCTGTAGCTTTGCAGCAATTCTTGGTGAAATATTTGAAAATATTTATGTTGGCAGCAGCGACTGATCCACATTGTGAGCACAGAGTTAACAAAATACTTCCACCCCGCAGAGACATAAACAAAGTGTTCGAAGGCACTCATCATGCTATCCACCCTCTCCTGCTTCCTTGACAGGCGCATCTCCTGAAACAGAATGTTGTTTTACAGGAACATCAGAAAGTGCAAAAGTAACTAATAAAACAGTGACAGTCCCACTGTAACCACAAGGACTACAAACAGTAAACAGTGCCCCCCTATTATTTATGAGTGAACAGAATATATGTAGCTATCAGAGCCCTTTCTTAACATCACCAGTTTGGGTCAAGAATAGATTCTGTAAGAGAGCTCAGTTTATTTCTCCATCTCAGACTGTTTCCATGATGAATGTTCTTACAGGATTCAGATGATTCACTGGATCAAGAACAGAAATGTCAGCTGTGACCAGCTCTGTCAAACACTGTTGTTCTCTACCTTAGCTCACTGCTCTATGCTCACAGTCAACAGCAGCACTCCTATGTTTGTACTTGGCAGAATTATGCTCAATGCATCTGTTGTTGCATGTTTCCTTCCTTAAAAATATGTGCTTAGGAAAATTCACGATGCACTTACATATAAAAGGATTGCGTTGAAAACACTGTAGAAATATTTATCCACAGCTGAGAAGTTCTTGTCAATTTTCTCTGAAACAAAGAATAGTAATAACATCTTCCCATGGTGAGATATATCTGATTATAAGATTTCTAATTTGTTAAGCAACCATGTTGTGCAACAGGTACCACATGGATTCCTAGCTGCTGCCCTACTTTGACATCCCAAGCAGCAGTAGGTAATGAAGGAAGCCTTCATCTACTGCAAACCCGGCCCACTCTGCAAGTTCAGTTGGTTGGTAGCTCAGTCTCACCCTGGGGACCTGCTCCCCTGTGCAAGAGATAACACCACAGTCCCTGGGCTCCCCTAAGACCAACTGCAAGATTTTCGAATGCAAAACACAGGAGGAGGTTTCTTGGACGCCATTAGCCTCTCCTGCAAAGGCTGGTAATAGTCTGAATTTCAAAAGCCTCCTCTGCCCAGTTACACAGGTAGAATTGCTGGTCACTGTGGAGAAAAGATACAAGGGATTTTCAAGATACTCAAGCAAGACTTGGCCTGATTTCAATCAAAGCTGAGAAATGAGAGCTTTTAAAGCCTGAAATTTAACTCCATTTTCTGCTTTTATACACACTTTAAATAATGAGTTTTCTTGCTGTTTTTCACTAAGGTCTTTTGCTTTCTTGCAATAAGAATGGATCTAAGAATAATGAGACACTCGGTGACATTTTCATCCCAATAAAAAAACCCTTGCCTTATTCTTTCACAGTTCTCAAGTGATGCTCGCATGTATTTCAGTATCGTCTTATCATTTGCAGCTAGTTTCAGATCTCCCTCTTCACCCAGCTCATGCGCAGTCTTCCCAAACATTTTTTTATAATGTTCAATGGCACTGCATGCCTCCATTTGTTTGCTTTCTTTTAAAAAACAGTGGATGGTTCTCCATAGTGAAGATTTTATAGACAAGCAAAGTAAAAACAAGCCTCTTTTATCCTTGCCTCCTTTCACTCTAACAAGTGAATAGCTTAGATGTACATTAAGTATTTGAAAGAATAATACAATTTAACCAACATACGCTGCTTGGTGACCTAAATCACCTGCTTTCATAGACAGTTGACATTATTTACATTGGGGCTTTTATGTAGAGACACATTTTGAATGACCCTTCAGAGTGAATATGCGCAGTAGGAGCACTACTCAGTGTATCAGCACCTACCACTTACTGTACTGTCTCCAGCTACCATGTATTTTTCAACCATGAGGCTACAACTCTGAGGAAAAAAAAAAGCTTTTTTTTTTTTTTTTTTTTTGGGTAAGTGGCTGACTTTAAGACCATGCTCTGCACACAAAAAAAACTTGATTCCTTTCACTGATGAAACATATCCAGCATACCCTAAACCTGACGTTTCCTTCCAGGGAGTCAGCCCTTGACAAGGGTGAAGCCAACTATGGATAATTTCAAGGCAGACTGGAATAAGCCACCTTTTTGTTGTAGTATCTGATGTGGCCATAGACATAAAACATTTGGAGACTTACTTGGTGTCTTTTCAGAGAAAAATATTTAAAAATGAAGCTGCAGATCAGACAGCTGAGCTGACAAAGCTTACAGGAAGTGAACACAGTAAACAAGTCTCCAGACACTGCAAGACAAGAAGAGCAAATATTTTCTTCCTTGGGAAGGCAACTAGTTTTTACTAATTTTTTATTTGACTATATCCCATAGGTGTCAGATAACAGGGGAAAAAACAAGTAAGGATGTGGATTGGTGTCAGTATGGATTTAATGAGAAATACTATCATTATAACATTAAGATTTTTAAAATCATAATATTTTAAGGAGTTTTTTTTTTTTAAACTCAGACTTATACATCCACAATTTCTTCGAGTATTGCTACATTATTTCATCTTGCCTATATATAGTCATGAATATTATTCTGTGTTATTGGACATTCCATGATACCAACTATAATATCAAGGCACCATTATTTCCTAGTTTATCCTTGCTATAAAGTCATTATTTCCAAATGCTGACTCCGTAGATCTCTAAAGAGTTAAATGTGAGGAACTCAAAACCTCATATAAGACAATAATAATCCCATAAACAAATGTAGCTTCATGGTACTAAGTAGATGAGCTTTGACCTCAGTGGGGCACCTCTAGCTCTGAACACCAGTCTCAAATCTGACCATTAAACATTAGTCTCGACCACCAGAATGGGATGTGTTTAGAGAGGTGCTGTGTCACCATACACAATTTTGGGTTTTGAAGCTGATGAGTTTAAAATCATCTATAAGGATAAGTTTACAGCCAACTGTAAGAATCTAGAACACTTGTGATGGATCACCTTCAAACTCTTCTGCCTTTCTCTTCCCTACATCTACCTGACCATAATCATGCAGGACCTGTTTTTATCTATTTGTATTTTTACATAGCTTTGCATTTGCTTCTTTGAAATTAGACCTCCCAGCATAACTTTCAGGTTGAACTCACTTGAGACATACTGCATGGACATCTCCAATAAGTTGAAGCTTAGGACTGTATGATACTCAAAGTATTAACTGCAATAATTACTTATTTTATGGCATACCAGCTTATTATAATATGAAAACCACTGTCATTGTGATTACCAACAGAACACATAGCAACTGGGAAAATAAGGTGTTCCAAGTTCATAATTATCAGAGCTTGCATGCAACATTATTAGACCACATGCAGGTAACATAGAAAATTTTATATCTAATTGACTTACCTACAGAACAGAAAATTCATGCTGTCTCCTGCCCAGAGGTGCAAATCTCCTTGGAAGAGCAAGACCAGAATTGAGGAGCCAGGAGAGAATTTTTACAGTCTTTCACTGTTCATTAAGCGAAGATCTGCAAGACTCAACCTGATGTTGTCTGTCTTTTTAAGAGATACATCTTCCAAGAAACCTGGGCTTTTAATTTACAGAGCTCAGAAGAATGTGAGAATATGATAGTCTGCATCTCTGTGGGGACCAATTATTGCTGGATGATATTGTGTTTTTTTGGCGTTTTTTTTTGGTTGTTGTTGTTTTTTTTTGTTTGTTTTGTTTTTTTGTTTTTGTTTTTGTTTTTGTTTTGTTTTTTTCTTCTCTTTTTTTTCCCCACAAGTAGAAATTGCTCAATTTCAGCACGTGGAAAATCCAGGAAGCTAATCCGTGCGGTGCACTAATTCTGCTCTCAAACACAAGAACACACACAGTTTCTGAATGTATGTGGTAATGACCTCCAGTATGATGCAGAAATGTAGGGATGGCTTTTACAAGATATCCAGCAATGCAAGGCTGCTACATATCGGATAAGATCCAAGCCCTTGCTGTGTAACCTCCACAGCCTTAATGATGTTCTTAATGGATACGTGGGCTGAAATTTATAGTTTCAACATGAGAGCTGAGAGTTGTGGGTGTTTTATATTGTTATTTTAATTAAATAAATAAGACATCAAAGTGATTCTAGAGACAGCAAATGCAAGTTTTTCTCATTTTTTACAATGCTCAGGCAGTCTACCATGATTTCTCATACAGCATTCTGTTAAAGTTGTAAGGGATGCTCCAAGTCCCAGATTTTGTTTCAGAAGCATGATGAGTGCATCTGTATGCACGTTTGAGAGACTACAAAATTAGTATATAGATTATCTTGGACTTCAATATCTCAACTGGGAAATGAGGATAAACTTCTTTTACTGTACATACCTTTATGTACTACATAGCAATAGCTTTCAGTATACAACTGAGATGTATTGTCTTTTTTTTTTTTGAAGTCGCATTTAGAAGTATATATTAATTTCTCACACTTTACAGATACATGATACAAATCAAACTGCTGAATGTAATCTGAGCAGGAAGCTGAAGAGAAAGATTAAAACAGTATTTTAAATTTAGTCTAGTTTGCAAATGACCCTTGACTCTTCCTGCTTTGTGTATTCTTAGAAGGAAAATATATGTAAAATATGTTTCCTTCTCACTTTATCAGGTCTATGTTATTAAGGGCAAACCAATAACAAATAAACCAAACACCAAATATTGTTGATTGTATTACTATAAGCTAATATTACTGGACAAATTATTAACAAATAGTAACTCCTTATAGCCATTTGGTAAACACTGGATGAATTTTTGTTAAAGATCATTATGCCATATATTTTTAGCTGCTCTGGGAATTGTGTTTACGGCCAAAAATCAAACCAAAGCAGAGTATATGGCCACAAAAAAAAAAAAAAGAGCTATTTTCACTAATAGCTTGTGAATGATTTTGCAATATAATTTCATTGGGTGTTAGAATATATTTTATTTCGTCAGTTTCAGATGTTTCAATTTTTTTTAAGCTTTCACTTCTACAAGTATTTCATTCCATTTCAGTCTAATGATAAAATTTCATTTTAACTGCTGGATATATTGGTTTCTCCACAGTTTTTCTTCTTTTTATTTTAACCACTTGAGGACTTGCACCACAACGAGAATGTCTCTTTGTTCTCTCTGTCTGATTTAAAGCAAATTGCCCTATGTACTACAGTAGTTTTGAATGTATTAAAAGTTTTTAAAATCATGAATTATGTGAAATATTCTAACAGTTTAAGTTTAAATGATGCAATTAGCCAGTTACAACTGGAACTACCAGGCCTTATTTAAAATAATGAGGTCTGATAGTTATGGAGCCTGAATTATTCATTGATAACTAGCTTTTCCTCTTTTGCAAACCATGGCTAACATTAATAACAGAGGTGTAAGTGTGATAACAAAAGATTTTGACATTGGGAATACAAATACAAACGTGCTAAATTCCTCCTTATTTAAAATTACTTCAGTAGTAACATCTCCAAAGAAAAATTCTTAAGATTATTTTCTCATACATTTCAGCATTTGCTTCTGCATGGAATTGCTGTTTAAAGTAACAGATCTTGGTGCCTCAAAGAGAATATTTTCAAAATACAGTTAATTTCTTCATGTGCAATATTGTAATATTGTAAGTATGTTATCTTACAAATAAAATACAGCACTTTCTGTAGTGACTTATCACGCTTCTCAAAGTACACACCAATAACATAGAGCCCTCCCTGGTCTTGAAGATGTACGATTTCCTAGTGCTCACCATATCACTGCTTTGCTTCATCCATGACCACTCCATCAGATTTGAAGTTAGCTTTTTTCTTTAGGACACACAAGTAAAACGTTATTCTTTTAACATGCATAGTAAGAATGGTATCAAGCACCTTATAGTATTTTTATAAAAGTCTGAATTCTTATGTGTAATTGCTTGCTGTAAGCCTAGATGTTATTAATTAGCATTGCTAAAGAACAAAACAAAATATCCACATAAAACAATCCATCAATAACAAACATATTTGTCTTCTACTTATCCAAGCGCTCATATACATCTGGGTGTCTTTTATGAAAGAAAGAACTTATACAATTGCAGTAGCAACTGGTATGCTCCGTTATTCTCTCTCAAAATAAAATAAAGCAAAGAAAAACAAGATGTATAATCTTTCTGGAAGTAGAACATGCTAAAATGACTCATCTATAAGTAGGAATGACTGATTTTTGTCTAGAACTTTTGGTTACCACAATAGATAGATAACATTAAATTATCTGTGATATCAAAATAGAGATCTTAAACAAGCAGAAGCACAGACTCAATTTAGGATGACCTGTTGAGTTACTGTAATTACACAACTCATCAACAGAGTTGTTTAGAAGGTAATTATGCAACTGATTCTCAGAGTGACAGAAATAGGTGAAATTTTACATGAAACCTAAATAGGTCGAACCTCCAACTGGATGCAGTGTTTTTCTGTGCACCTAACTGGAACTTTCTGAAGACTGTAGCCTAAACATGTATTTTAATAAAATATGCGTCTGTTATATTGTATTGCATACAGTTCCCCAGTGGAGAGAAATCAGAGAGTCGAAGGTCAAAATAAATGCTATATAGATATTGAAGTCTGTTCAGTGAGACTTTGCAAAGGAGGATTTGAAAGATGACTATTTTTATTAGTGCAGATGCATACAATATAAACTGATTTTTTGTGTGTGTGCAAATGTCAATTATAGCATACATATTGTTCACTGATGATTATGTCATTGGTCAAGAGGGAGGAGAGCCCCTAGATGAATGATTAATAATCAATGTGTCTGGGTTCTTATTTTATTCCTCAGAAAGGAAGAATGAATTACTGGTGTCTCTTCCAAAAATGATAAAACCTCCAAGAAATAGGTCACACCACCCACATCTGTACGCAGAGGGGCCCCCTATGTAAGTAGATTTCCTTGTTTTGGGCATGGAGGTTCAGCCTCCCCTACTGTATCATTGCTTCACCTTCCTACACTCTGATGCAATTAGGGAGGAAAGGCAACGTGGCTCAGAATCCTATTAATTTTTCATATAATCATAAAAAGCTCAGAGAGAGGGTGGAGAAATACCTGGGGAAAAGGAGTCTGAAGGAGGTCCACAGTAGTGTCTAAGCATGTGGTCTCTCTCTATAGGTGAACCCAAGTCTTCCACTAAGTTTGGGCCAACAGAAGGCAAATCAGACTGGGGCCCCAGGGGAATGAGAAAGATAAAGAATGGTTCCTGGAGAAATAGTCATTCTCTGATATTCAGTGAGAAATTATCCCAAAGTAGATACAAGATCCATTAAGTATTTGCATGTGTCTGTCAAAATTTAATGTTAACATGGACCATCATCCCTCTTGGGGAAAAAAATAAAAAAGGTCACATCACTTTACATTGACAAACGTAAGTCAGATGGAATCAGTAGAAATGTTTGGTAGAAGCATATGGTAGTTTGTTTGTTTCTTCCCCACCCAAAGGAGAAATCATATGCTAGAACGAATGTTTTTTTTTAATTATTCAATCTCTGTTAGTAGCAGAGTAGGGAATTACTTTAGCTTACTCCTGTGTTGTGTCCTAGGTGCCAGATAGATATGACTCCAGGCAAGTTTAACTTGCGCACTCTCCTTTTTGTTAAGTGCCTGATGCTTCTTCTTAAGGAAACCTGCTAATTTCAACAGCTAAGTTGCATGCTCCCTTTCTTTCTTTTCCCCCATTCACACTGTCTGTCTCCTTTATACTTCTACCACTGCTGCAACGTCCTAGATGAGATCACAAAAACCTGAACCTCATAAGCCAAAGTGCTGGTATTCAAAAGCACTGATTATTTTATGCTAATGAATGAGCCATCTAGTAAGACAATATTTCACTTGTTGTGCCCTCCTAGTGGTAGCACAAAATAAATCCAACAGTGTCCTTAATTAACTAAAGAAAGTAGAAACAAATCTCTGTGGTTTAATAATATTTATGGCCTAAAATGAACAAACCAAAGAAAGGGAGAAAAGTAAAGAGGGGCAATTCAGAGAAAAACATAATACAAAATTCTCACGTATACCAGAAGGCACATCTGTAAAGACTTGTAAATAAGACACAATCCTACATGAAGCAAAATTAAGCACTGAAATTAAGGTGATCACTGAAGAGTGTGTTAGAAAATGTATTTTTGTATTTGTTAAAAATAAAAGTTAAAAAAAAAATAAAAAAAAATGAAGGCAAATATCTCTCGAAGCAAAGGTAGATCTTGGTGCCCACGCAGGAGTCAGATCGTTTTTATCCATAAAACACACAGTATCATATGATGCCTGAACCTTAATTCAAGTAGCTCGACAACATGAATAAGAAAATGCCAGGTCCATTTAACTGTGTCCTTTGTCAAATGCCAATAGAGATAGTGACTTTTTATAAATATCCGGTAGTTAGAAATATAAAACACTGTAAATAGATAAGGCTACATGGGTTGTATTAATGTGGGGTCATTTCACCCATTTACAATTCCTATTCTTTGGCTAGAGACACATATTTTGTTCTAGCCCTTAAAATATCCTGCAGATCTGAAGCGCTCTTAGAAAGAAGTCCGCACAGACCTACATCAAAGAAGATCCCAGAAAAAGCATCAGGGCTCCATATCACCAGGCTAACTCCAAGGGATCTCAGAAATTTAACTCTAGGGGAAGTACAAATGCACTTTCAGCAGCATAGCTGTATTGCAGACTATTTCACGAATTTCTTACTGGAACACATGCTTTTCAGATTGCAAACAATCTATGTAGAACTAGAAATCCCAGCAACACACCATCCAATGAAAAAGACTTCAAGAATAGACAGCTGAATTTGCTGTTGTTATTGAAACCTTACTTGAGCCTGTGAGACTTGTTCTTTCCTCAAATTACTTTAATTTAATTGAGAAGTCTGTATTCACACTAGGGCCATTAGCATGCTGGGATTAAAATGATGAAGCCTATCTGCTTATATGACAGAGCAAACACTGAATTTCCTAGCAAGTGTGCAACTAAATGTAGAACAATGACAATACAAAGTATTTGAAATTTGCCTTGACCACATGTGCAAACCCTGTGAAGTGCTAAGCTCTCTGTAGCCCACTCCCTTCCTTCTCTTGATAATTTTATGCTATCTTGTAACACTGTAATGTGATAGATTTGCCACCAGCAGGGTGGCAAAGCTTCTGACTGCAGCAACTGAGTAAGACAAGCCCAAATGCAGCAACCATAGACACAGATATGAAGGAAAAGAGCTGCTTACCTTTCAAAGGTCTCAGGTATGCAGGGAGCTCCAGCAAGATACTATTGCCTCTATTGCCAGCCCTTATATGAGGTCTGGGATGTGGGGGATTCTGACTCCATCCCTTCCAGTCACTCAGGGGCATTGCATGCACCTGAGGTGCCTTGGATTGCCCCTACCTTCCCACCAGGTGCTCAATTTCTGGTTCAGGCCGTGACTTAGCAGTTCTGCTACACATTTTTAGATTGCTTTGTCTAGATATCACTGCAGCATTGTCTGATTCAGGATTTACAACATTTATTGACAGCAGGAAAACACATTCCTCCTTAAAACTCTATAATTCTTCAGATTACAATGCTGACTGTGATCTCACTGCCCATTGCTCAATGTCTAAACTATGCTGTTTAAGTTGAATAGATATTTCAGGATGATATGTAAAAAGATTTGTTAATGCTACGAGATCGATTCACTGCAATGAATTTAAAACAGAGAATACTTACTGACGTGTGTCACTGTATCACACAATCTGTTGATACACAGTCTTGTTTGTAAAGCCTTAAGGGATACTAAAGGTCCATCATAAGGTAACCTCTAAACAGAAAAGTAATAAAATGTGCCAATGAATTAAAAACAATATTCATGATAACACACAAGGAATTATGAGAAATATTTTAATAGTCATCCATTCAGTGATAATTTTTCTGACTCACCTCATTAGTGCACTCATTGTCTTCAACTACAGTTGCAAAGCATTGTCCAAAGTCACCTCTCCATCTGAGTGATTGGAGCAGGGAGTTTCTTCTTCTTCTTCTCAAGTTGTGTACTCATTGGAGCAGTGGGAGACGGACCTGCACAAAGGGGTAGAATTGCTCAGAAAGAAATGCTGGGAAGAAGCAAGCATTCTCCAGCCAGAGAAGGGAGCAAAGGAGCCTCTCCTGGAGCCTCATCACAAGACGTATCACAGGCAGCACCTTGCATGCTCCCTCTATCTCTACTATGAAAGTTTGGCTGGAGGATGATGGAATGGCACCATGTCCACTCTTCTATCCTCAGGAACTGGATAACCACATGCTTGAAGCACCTTTGTTCTTGAGAGCTACTGCTGCAACTTGCAGGTCCTCAGCCAATTCTGTGTTTACTTTCCATTCCTGCACAGTGCTGATCGACAAAGACAGATGCATAAGCAAGAGGGTGAATAAATTGGGAAAAAGATTTAAGAAATGAACAAGGCAAACTCCATTCACTCCAGTAATCTACCAGTTCCCCTTCAACTCCACTGGAGATATCATGGCCCAGAAACAATAGGTTCTCTCTATTCTCACATTGCAAATAGTAGTTTGTTTGGTTTAAAAAAAGTAATGCCAATTAAATGTCATCACTTATCTACATACAAGAAGAACATGAGACAGCATACTAATTTTACACACATTACTCTTTATGTAACTGGAAATGAATCATAAATGCATATGTATAGAAGGAATACATGTAGAACTTCCTATACTTTAAATGGCTCTTCACATTTTTTCTCTGCTCATACTAAATGATTTTTGTCAATATTTTAATTTCAGTTGGGAAGGGTGGAATCAAAGAGTGACATCTGGGAAAATTATTGTCAGCAAACTGATGACTACATATCATAACTAAGAAATAATGTGAAGAAGGAAGAAACTTGATACAAATTTTAAATTTACTACTAAAAATCAAGAAGACATATTTAGAAATAAACAGAACAATATTCATCAATGTATAGTATTGTAAGATGTATTATATACATAAATGATCATTTCTGTAATCCTAAGAATATTAATGAAGCAACTAATAAATAAAATAAGCACCAAAGGACAAGAATATGACCTTAAAGTCCTTACTCAGCTGCCCTATTAACTTTCTGAACACCACTGAAAGTGTGTGTCAGCTGCTTAAATTAAAGAGAGAGTAATTAAAATTACACAAATAATAGGTGACTGGGGTCAGTCTCCATCACCCTATCTCCTATATTTCAGAGCATTTTACATTTTTTCCATCAATATACAATCTTAATTTTCCCTGCACATCACTCTTGGTTTAAAAACAACTTATCATGATAAGCATAGCTGTTCACTGATGGTCAGAGCACAAGTTTGGGAGCTGTGGTCAAATCTCTTCCAACAGTGCATCAGGTGAGTTGATTTCTTTGAGTATCTTTCTGTATCTTTTTTTAAGCAAGTGCTTTGAGTACTGGGGAAGGAAAAAAAAAAAAAAAAAAAAAAAAAAAAAAAAAAAAAAA
>NW_024884756.1:20333532-20422270 GCF_019232065.1 Centrocercus urophasianus | reverse complement strand
AAAAAAAAAAAAAAAAAAAAAAAAAAAAAAAAAAAAAAAAAAACTCAGATCTGTGTTTCAGATCTATATCTAAGATCGCTTTTTCCATGACACACAGCAAATGAGCAAAAAAGTCATACTCATGCTCTTCTCTTGGACATTAAAAGTCACAATAGAACAGAGAGAGCCTTAATAATAGCCCAGACTTTCGTATTTTTACTGTAATAATAGTAATAATAGTAATAATCATAATAATAAAAGACGTGAAAAAGCAAGAGTGGGAATGGAACCAGACAGGACAAAAAAAAAAAAGGCAAAAAAAAAGGTTCTGACCAGAAATAGTTCTTTCCTCAAAAACATTGAGAGGCTTCTCTTAATGCCAAAGCATTTTTCAGACTTTGCTGTAAGTTATTGCACAGGTACAAATTATTTAGTAATAACCATGCTGAAAATTTCTAGTCATTCTAGTACTGTCTGTAAAAAGTATTTTGAAGGCACAGTCTGCACACAGCATCTAATGCATGTCTTCAGCAACTCCTGGAATGCAATAAGTAAGTGGAGTTATTATGTGCTGTTAGTTGAGTGTATTGATAAGGGAAAGGGGAAAGTTCTAATGTAGGTACCTGCTTCCTTTTCTAGGGGGATTCTCACCCCACAGAGGCAAGAGAGAAAGCACAGAATCCAATACACGTCTGTGTTCCACAGGTGGTCACACCAGTTCTTTCCCTTTCACTTTGTGGCATCAGTCCAACTCCCTGTGATAATTATGGAGGACAGACAGAGACAACATAAGGAGGGATCAACAGACTTTGAGTTATGAAGCTATTATTACTATTCATCACATTAATAATTATTCAAAACCTTTGCAGTTTCATATATTGACTCATTGGAGATACCAATGCATCTTTCCCTAATTTTACTAACCTTAGTGCCACTAAACCTTTTTCGTAGCTCCTTCTGTGTGACGAGTTCCCTTAATCTGTAATAAAATTCACTCCTCATTAAATACTCATGATCATTTTTCCAAAGGATTGAGCAGAATGGAAAATACTCAGTTTTTTTCTTCCATGGTCCCACCTGTACAGGTCAACACATTTTTTTGTTGAAGGGGGATTTGTATGTGCATGTTAAAGTTTTGATTTCACTGGGATCTTCAGAGATTTGTAATGAAGTCCTGCTGTTAGTGCTATTAGCAGTAGGTCTGGAGAGCCATACATGACATTTGCTGTATTATGCCTTAGGGCCTCTGTGAGAGGCCAGCTCTCTCATCTGGAAGAGATATTCTGATCAATGGTGAGTAAGACTGATTCATAAAGTGAACCCTTAATAAGTAGAAAAGGAATTCTCCCAAAATACTGGCAGAAGAGAAGAATGCGGGTGAACACAAGCAAGAGTCGGCACAGGCTTTAGCAGTCTCATGTCTACTCTCACAAATTTCAGCTTTTTCATTTTGTCTTTCTCCCTTGAGTTGCACATGCAATTTCATCAAAGATGGAAGTTTTGTCTCAGAATTTACACAGCAATAAATCAGGTGGACTAAAATTAGAACAGAAAACCGCAAAACACAACAAAAGAAATAACAATCAACAACAACAAAAGGAAAACAGGTTGACTACAACTACTTTAAACATCGTAGCTCTTACAAAATGATGATTAATATCTTTAGCTCTGGTAACATCCAAGGAAACATGGTGTTTATCTTTGATATACTGGTAGTTTTTTATTATGTTTCCAAGGCTTTTGTCTATGGAAAGTCTACTGAGAGTGAAGATCTCCAACAGAGTGGAATGACTCATTTGGCACAAAATAAAATTAGACTAAACTAAACCAATGAGATTGAGCCAGTCTACATATCTTTCACCTCCATTCTGGCTCTGAAATTCTCCTTTATGTGTAGCTCCATAGAAATCTTACTCTGCGTTATACTGAATTCAGATAGGATTCAGCTATGCCACTTAACCAACTATTAGAGATGATGGGGAGTTGTTCTCTTTTTGTGAAAACTCAAAAATGTACAATTCTGCCTCATGACAGAAGAACACAGTGGTGACTACACACTCCTCTTGCCAGTAAAGTAATCCTCCCTCCAAATCATGCCTTCTCTTCAGGAAAGTTGTGACAGGCTAAAATACACTCCCTGACCATACCCCACACCTTGTTGATGAGAGCACTTCAGTATAGACTTGCTGCTGTGTAGGCTGATTTCTTGTGAATTGGGCCTTGGATGTGCATGCCTGGAGGTCATGTTAGGGCCACCAGCATCCAGCTGCCTTCTGCATAGCCATTCTACAAGGGGAATGCTGGCAGCTCTAAGGTAGAGCACTGACTGACAGAAGATCTTTCCTTAGGTTTTTGTTCTACACGTAAAGTTTAGAGGTTTTCCTCTGTTACAATTCTTTTCTCAAGCAGTTAATGAGCTGTAGTCAATTCTCTCCTCAACTATCACATACGGAAACTAAGTAAGCCAATATAAAAATAGAAGTCTTTCTATCTGTCTATCTATCTTCTCACTTTTCTAGTATTCATCTCTTTCTTGTATTTTTGTCACTTCTCAGTAACACTGAAGACAGATGGGAAATGTAGTTTCCTAAAGTCATTGCTGGTTAGATTGTCACTGAACTTGAAAGGACTTTATTGCAGCCCTCCTAAAAATTGTTACTCTTCAGTATTTTCCTAACCACCACCTTTTTGTGATGGTTGAATTTAAGAAGGAAATTGTCATTTTAAACAGTCTGTTTTTATAGCAACTTATCAAACAGTGGCCTTTAGCTGTTGTTTTGTGACAGCCACTCTATTAAAATCCTGATGTAAACAAGTGGAGAAGGTGAACTAGAAGTGCAGATATTTGCACAGCATTACTGTCAGGTAAAATTTTAAAGATAGGTTTTATGAACCCATTATTTGCAGTCAAGGCTTTTGACTACAGCATCTGAAATCATTTAAGTAGACAAAGTGTTTTGTCAAAACATACTGCTGGGAGTCAGTATGTAGCTTCTTTTTATGTAATTCAGTTTGGCTCTGTTGTTTGCATGAGAGAAGGATATCTAGCTGGACAGCAATACTGGAGCTGTGTATGATCACAATACGGTGACTTTCCACTGTAATTAATGGTAAATGCCTTTTGTTTTCATTTGGTGCCTAATGCATGCATAATTGTACTGTACATACAGACGTTCCAAGGGAGATGCTTGAGGGCTTCTAAGTACAAACAACAAAAAAACCCAAAGATTTTTACAGTTATCTTTGTAGGAGTGGGAGGTGCATAAGAATGTGTGTCTGCTTTAAAAGCACCAATCTCTGTGTTTTGCGCAGCATAGCATTTGAGAGAGATGGGCATTTTAAGGAATTAGAGTTATTGCTGCTCTTTCAGCCCTGAGCCCCCACCCAAGGTGATTCTGAACAGGACTGCCCTGTGCATGCTGGCTTGCTGTGGTCCTCTGAGGAGCTGTACAAGGGCAGCACTATTAGAGTACAGTACATGCTAGCAAACCTCTCTTCACCCCATAAACCACTCTGAAATTGCTGAGATTGTCTGCAAGTTAGGCAGCTTTCTGAAAAACACAGCCTAGACATTCACCAAATATTTGCCCAACCACTTTAGAAACTATCTGATCTTCACATCTCCAGCTCCACTACTTCATCTAGAGCAGCAACAGCAGCACTGAATGTGACTAGGGAGTTAACCAGAAGTTCACAAACCTGATGCTGTTTGCTGGGGTTATCCTGAGATACGAGGCAGTACCCCTTAAATGTGAACTACAGTTATTTCATATGAATTATCATTTTGCCAAGCCATACCTTACAGTGTTTTTCATTTTAATTTTGATTGAAACCAGAATTTCTCCAAAAGACCTGTATAGTTTCAAATGTAATTTCCAAACTTACTTCACTTAGATACTGCTATCAATTGAAACCATGATGACAGGAGGAGGAAAGGCATTTAGCTCCTCACACAGAAATAACATACCATTTTGAGGTGTAAACCACACAGTTTTAAATAAGCTAAAGTAATAAAGCTGCAAGACATGAAGACCAGCTCTTCTCCGTTAGCATATTGGCAGAACATTAGTAGATAAATGGAGAAATCTGCAAAGATAACGAGAAGAAGAAAGCATTTGTCAGGCAGTAGCAATGATGAGTGTAAGAGGAGTAAGACAAACAGCGCAAAAGTTGTCAGATAAAAAGTCAGCAACTTCCTGCAGTAAGATTATATGTCTTTTAGCAAGTCCTTTCCATCCAGATTTTCCTTTTAGAACTTTATTTTGATCTGCTACACATCAAAGCCAGATAAATTATGTAAAATGCTCAGGCATCCTTTGCCCAGACATAATTCTACATCTGTGCACATAAATAAGATCATTTAACTAGTTATTACATAGAATAGAGATCGAGAAAGCTAACAAAAGGAAGAAAGCCACAATCACCGATGTATATAACCAAGAGCTGTCAACACAACCATTTAATACCACTGTAGCAGCATCAGTTAATGAAGCGATTAGAACAGTCTAGTACTGTGTATATGATTTATTTGAAGATAACTCCTACCTTAGCATAGCATCTAGCTGCAAAGATGGTGCTGCTGTAACAGTACACTCCACATAGGTCACCAGAAATCTCTTATCAGTTGATCTCAGTTGAGCCACAGAGCTGTAATATTCATGTATTTGTAGTACACTTTTCAGTTCAGTACTTCTTTCATTTCAAAATTAGTCCTGGTTACACCATTTAATCTACGTTGTTTTCTAAGCCAATTACTTGGTGCGATATGATGGCTTTTAGTATACCAGCCTGAAGTTCTGCTCTGCCACAGCTGCAGAAAGGGCACTGAAATGGCATGCCACCAGCCTAGCTCTGTTTGGCCCTGATCCAGCAAATCACTTAAACACCTGTTCAACTTAAAGCATATGAGTAATCCCATAGAAGACAAGATTATAAATTCTTTGAACAAGTTCCTGCCTAGACTCGTAAGCTCTGAAAACAGAAGGGAACATCCAAACATCTTGTCTGACCTCTTGTATACCACACAATTTCCTTCAGTTTTGTCTTGCTCTTACTTTCTTAGGAGAAAAAAATCCAGCTCTAACGCTTAAATTTTTGATCATGGAGAAACTACCACACTTCTGCATAATTTTTTCAATAATTAACAATCCTTGCCAGGAAAAGATATACTTTTTTTCAATCAAGATTTTACAAGCTCCTTTGGATTCACTGAATACTGTTGTCTTTTTATTAATCAGACTGAAGAGGCAGAGATTATCACATTTCTGTTTCATATACACACTTAAGGACTGCAATTAAATCAGTGCTTAATTTTTACTTTGATGAATTGAGACTGCGCATTTTGAGTTTCCCAGTATACAATAGATTATTTGTCTTCTAATCATACTCCTGTCCCTTCTCAGATCCTTCTTGTGTTCTGCATCTCTACAAATCTGGTTTCTGGAACAAGACAAGGTATTTCCAGAGAGGTCATTGCCTCACCTAAAAGGCAGTGGAGATTCCTGCTTATAGACCTGTTTTTCTTCAACAAGTGTAAGGTGGGATCTTTTGGCTCAGGTTCACACTAACAATTTTCACAGAAGTGACAAATCATGCTTCACCTTCCAGCCAATTTTTTCACTGTAACTTTTCCTGGATAAGTACACTCTTCTTGATGCATCCCCACACATACTTTTTTGTACCTCGTTGTATGATCTTACCTTCACTGAAATGCAATTTGGTTGTGCCTAACTCAATTGTTCTCAATGTATCCTTTAAAAATTTTCGTTATTCCTTAATCTCTTATTTATATGTTGCATTCGTAGTCTTAGCGATGTCTACAACTTGTGATGATTTTCTTCTACACCATGAATTAAGATAAAAACAGATTAACAACTCACTAGAAATATGTGTAGTCAGTGGACAGCTCACTATTTGCAACTACATTTTTAAGAACAATGTCACGTTTAATATATTTAGTATGTACCATATTGATCTTGTAATGTTCAAGTTTTGTAATAAGATGTTTCATGAAATCAAATCAAATTTCACATAAAAACTATTTCTCTCTACATTTGTATAACATTCTAAAGTTCTCATCAATATATGTCAAATTACTCTGACAAGATCTAGGTTTTATTAACCCTTATTGATTTGCTTAAATTATGTCATTCTTCTTGCATAATATTACAATCTCAATATCATGTTAATATCTGCTTGTAGCTACCATCCATATACAAGCACAAAATGCAATACAATAATTATTTATATATTATTATTGTAAAAGTTTGTGATAGAAGTTTGGAGAACAAGATAGTAGATACACAGTTGTGAAGAAAGAGCCCTGGACTGACAAGACAGAATATTCACCTCGGGAACTTCAACTTCTCAGAGGTGAGAAAAGGTTGGGAAAAAAAGAAGAGAAAAAAGCTGTCTCTAAGGGAGAAAAGAAAGGATTTAAAATGTTATTTTAATGAAGAAGGAAAAACGGTAAGGAGAGGAAAAAAATCAGCTATCAAAGATGCTCAGAAAGACCATAGAACAAAGCAGAGTGGGGGTTGTTAGAGATGACAGAAGAATATTCAAGGTACTTGTAATGCTAAATAGAGGACTCCAGGTTGAAGGATGAGTGACAGAAAGCAGAACACAAGAGCAAGGCAGTAACCTTGTGTAAGCACTAGTTCTGTGTAACTAAATACTAATCATAGTTAATCATTGGTATACACAGGAGAAACAGAAGCCATGCACATAGAGAATGCAATCTCATGAAATCTACCCACGGAAGTGACCCTGTCTACTATTTCAGCCTCCTTTCAGGAACCCTAGCCATAGACAAACAGGGAGTGATGCCAAAACTGGCTGGTGCCATTGACAAATACAAGAAAGTACTGGAAGTTGGCACAGTGGGCATTTTCAGCTAAATCTGGTTTCTCTTTTCCCAGAGAAGAGTACTTAAAAAAATGGAAAAAAGTAGTCTTTGGAGAAGGACACTTTTAACAAGATCTTTTCTGTTTGCTTCATTCCCCTGTGAGGGTTCAGAGCACTGGAATTTCTGTAGGCCTCTGTTTGAAAATAAGCAGCTAATGAAAAGGTATGTGCATGGCTTACTACCCTAAACTAGTCCTCTTAGAATATCCTGGGATTTGCCAAAGCACTAAATGACGTTGGCATAGAACACTTTAAGGGAAAAGTCACCTTTATTCTTTGCTTTTCAGTATTTAGAAATGTAGCTTCAGTTTCCTTTGTGTTTTTTGTATGAAAGAAATTCATTTTGAATAGAGATGGGTCCATTTCTTTAGTTTTGATCTCAATGGATACCGAAGCTGGACTGCTGCGCCTTCCAACTCTTGCAATTTCTAGGGGAAGAGAGGGCAGCCAGGTTTAGATGAAGGGGACTGAGCAATAGCAAAAAAAAAAAAATGCTTAACACGGAGAATCTCAGTTTCTGAGACTAGCAGTGTTAATGTAATGCTTTGCTATTTCTATGAGAACTAGATACAATTAGAACTTTGCTGACAGTCTAGGCTACCTTATTTATTTCCAAGTCAACAAAATTCCATGCTTCAGTGAACCTTCTAAACAGCCATTGTAACACATGAGTCTATTGTGTGCCTCTTGAAGACAAACCCATTCAGATGCCCACGTTTAGGCAGAACATTGCAGACACTTGATGCCAGAGAACGTGTGCTACTCAATGGAGAACATGATCCTTGGAGATCACAGGTAAGCCTCATTTTCCGTATGCTAGCTCTGACTATAGCGATTTTTTTTGGTCATAATGGTTTTTCAGATACATGGTAGAAGCACAAAAAGCCACTGCTGTTCAGGGAAGTTCTGCATGTGCTCAGACAGCTTTTCTTCCTCCACTTTGGATCTATTCCATCCCCAGTGGTAAAGCATACTGTGGAATTCTATGATGATAGGAGCAGTCAATACCTTTGTGAGAATAGAGAGCTCTCTTTATCAATGTATGCCTTTAGTTCAATAAACTAGGTCTAATTTTCCACTGAGGGATCTAAAAACAGCAGAGAACTTTTGCATGGTACAATGTTAATCTTTTTAGCTAAAGGTTTGCTTGACTGTAGTGAGTTTTCTCCCTATTCTAGCATTGGGGGTAGGATTTCCATAATCTGTGTTTTAAAGTAAGTGATACTGTGTTTGTAATCAAAATAGTGTTCTATTGCATGTCAGTACTTGATGCCTAATTAAATAAACAAAAGTTTAATCCAAATTAGAAAGAGAGGAGAGAGAGAAAGAGAATAACCATTAGAATACTGTAGAGATGAGAATCTTGGCAACAGTAAATGAACAGAAACACTTTGGGAACCTGCTAAGCAAGTATACACAATAGATTTTTTTATCCCAAGTATCTCTAAGAAATTAAGATTTTCCCAATGTTTTTTAAAATGAGTCATCTCTTCCTGCTTTATCTTTGCAATGGTATGAGTCTGTGAGAGAGCAATTCTTTTGTACCTGATGTTGAAATTTATCCTGTATGTCTTGCATCATTACTGCCTATTGACTGCAGCAGAGAAAAAGACATTTTAAGAAAATATGTTTCAACGACAGAGCAAAATAAACAGTGGAACATACAACCAATAATTCATTAAATAAAAAGTCCAAGCTTTTATCTGGCTCTTCAAACACATTTTAGGCACTTCAACAAGATTAGAAAAACACTTTTATGCCAAAAAAGAAGCTCCTTTAATCACTTCTCTTCTAAGAAGATACCTGCATGAAAAGAAGAGAATTAACCTCTCTGCTGCCACTACTCCCTTGGCTGCAAAAAAAATAAAAAAAAGAAAGAAAAAAGCATTTGTAAAATTTCTAATCCATTTGGTTCTGTCAGATGGAAACAGTTATGTTTTAAAAAGCATTAATCATACAGGAAGATATTTTCAAACATATATCTTGCTGAGAAATTCTTGGTGAACACCAGATTATAATGTTCCATTCTAATGGAACAGTAAGCATCCCAATTTTTGCAAATACTAGAAATAAGACCAGTCCATCATCATTGTTATAGTTTAATACTACTTTTGGTTTGTTTTTTTTTAGTTCTATTTACCATACTGCAGTAAAGGGAAAGCAGGGAGAGAGAAATATTCAAAAACTTTTAGCAGTTTAGAAAGTAAATGAAGGCAAGAGAGAAGAGATGAACTCCATCAAATGCATGCTTCTTGATTGACTGTATGTATTGCACTGAACTGAATACAATAGTTAAATTATGTGGACAAAACCAAAAGCAAGGCAATATATATATATATATAAACCATCTAGCATATGCAAGTGCATCTTACAATGCAGTGAGATCATACAGCTGTTAAGTGATTTTGCTGGGACTCTCTTCAGGATCATTTAAAAGCCTGAATGTCAAGCAAAGTCTTCTACAGACTGGATATCTCTGCCCCATTCCCTGCCTTTTCCTCTGTCCTCAAACATGGCCAAAGTCAGCCTCTTGCAGATGAGAAGTTCAGCTGTTGTACCATCCCCTTTCATTCCTCAGTGAGAAAGGGTTGGTGCTAATGCGGAAAGTGAAAGCATACTTCTGGACCACCCTCTCCTGCTGCTGCCAGGTGGTCTTACTGTCTCAGAACAGAAAGCACCTGTGGTTTGTTTTTGTTTTGTTTTAGTGTTGTTTTTTTTTTTGTTTTGTTTTGGTTTTTTTGGTTGTTGTTGTTTGTAAGGCCTGCTTGCACAGACTGGCATAGGTTAAAAATAATAGCCTCAGGACTGTCTATACCACATCTTTCCTGAAAGGCAAAAGTTCCTTAAAATTTTTGTCATCCTTTTGGAATTACCCTGCACTTCTTGATCCCAAAATACAGTGAAGTAAGACTACGTTTTAGTCTGTTCAGACCCATCAGCCCTGCCTTCACATCACAGCAGGTATCCTTCTCATTTTTGGTTTCTCCAGACAGTAGGAAAACTGGATACTTCACTGACATGATAGGCATGCTTTTGATGGGGTCCTACTACTATTGTGTCCAACAAGTCAAGACAGTGCAGTTAAGGAAGATGTTTTTGTGAAAATGATAGAATATGTGTTCAAGGGCAGTGAATAAGTTCCCTTTCAATAGAAGCGCACACTGTGTCCAGGAACAGTCAAAAGGGTTAAAATACAATCTTTCCAGATAAGTTTCTAGCCATATCAGGCTCAAAAAGTCAAAAGATTTGAAAGCTATTAGTACTTCTGTAGATCATCCTCTTCCAGACACTTTTTTTTTTTTTCCCCTTTAACTGACAGGTTGCAGTTAAAAATTAAAGCAAAAAGAGGCCCTCTTTTTGCTACATACTTTTAATGGAACTGAAGCCAAAATAAGTCAGACTAAATTATGGGAGTAAATGACCTCCCGGGAAGCATAATACCAAATTCCAAAGAACTGTAAAGAGTTTCCTTTGATCTTTTTAGCTTCACAGCCTGAAATTCAAAATCTGTATTTAATTTTAGATTGCATATGCCAGCTTTTAAGTTTCCTTTCTAACATGATATATCATTTTAAATGATAGGACACCTTTAACTTGTATTTCTTGAAAATGCTGACTATCCTTTCTTTATTCTTTTACACTATAAAAACAGATATAAATATTACTAATTGCAAAAATAATTTGGGGTTGGGTGCTGTAATGGATAAACCATTGACCTTCACTTAAGAGACTGTGCCTTCAAGCTCAACCTGAGTTTCTAAGTGAAATGACTTTGATCTGAGACAGAAGTAACTTCAGTTCAGTGCCCTAGAGGATATAGATCTAGAAAAAAGACAAGCTGTGCACTTCACTATATATTCCTGTTATAATTTAAGAGGTAGACAAAGGATGCTATTTTTCAAATGCAGCATAAAGGGCCCGTTTCTTTCTATGGCCAGAGTTACCCTGCAAGGACTGTGTTTGTAAACCAGAAATCTCAAAAGGCACAACAAGCTGCATTAGCTCTTGGCTGGAGAATTCTCTAACCCATGCACTTCAACATAGACTTTAGATGTGGGAAGCTGCAATAATGTCCCTCTTGAGTCCAGAAGAGAGCCACAGAGGTCTTTATGCAATACACAGCATGAAAGAAGGCACCTTTCTTGATGAAAAGTAGATGGCAGCAGGTTGGTTGGATGCATAACATGCAAGAATGGCTGCTAACCTATGAACTTGTACTGGAAAAGCCCTAGGAAGAGTTCTTACATACAATGTTTTGTTCTGTGTCTGTCTGATGACTGGTCAAACAAGGGCATAAATATAGCTCAGAAATTTACAGTACAATAATGTTACAACTTACATCCTGGGGGAATAATTTATAATGCATAATTTATCCACTGAATTTAGTTTCTTCTACTAATAAAGCATCTACAAACTGGTCCTGACTTCCTCACACTTGCTCTATTTTCCAAGTCAATCAGTGTTAGTTTTTAGGCTGAGGGAATGATTTATAGAAGTCCTCTTGTATTATTTGGAGCTATAGTGAGATTATTTAAACTATACTGAGATAGCTCCAAATTATTTAGTTTAGGGTTGGGGTTTTTTTGTTTGTTTGTTTGTTTGTTTTTTTCATTTTTCAGATTGTGAAAATCAATCAACCAACCAATTTATTTACCACAGCACTTCCTGTATGGAAATATCTGGAATGAATGTAGCATTTTCTTTCCCATGAACCATAATAAGGGGCTCCACATTTTCTACAATTCTGAAAGAGTGGAGAATTTTTTACTGTTTAAAAAAAAAAAGAAAAAAAAAAAAAGAAAAAAGAAAAAAGAAAAAAAAGCCCTTGAAGCAAGAGGTACAACTATACGGGGTTTGGGGTTAGTCACTATACATTCAAATCCAGACCTTATCTCAGCCCATCCCAGGCAGTAGTTGTTGCTACGTTTCTTCTTCCCAGTGAACTGCTGACATCCAATCATCCAGTTGGTTTCTGTAAAACAGAAGTATCAAGTAATTTTAAAATAGATGAAAATAGAAACACTTAAACAGAACAACGTAAAATTGGGTAGGGCATGTCTTTCATTCACTGACAAGGTAATATAGATTGACGTGCTTTGAGATTGTGGGTGCTATTTTGTAAGCTTTTTTATTCCCAGCCCAAGTGGAGCAATTAAAATATTTACAAATAACCTTCCTCTCCCCCTTCAACTAAGAAGTTTATTGGTGCTTATTTAACAGCAATCCTGTCTGCCACTCTTCTAAAGAGACAGACCAGAACAAACACAATCTGGAGAACATTGCCAATCTCAGCAATTTCTTGGGTTCCGTGCAGGCCATCAATAAAATTCTAAACTTCCCCAAAATAGGGAATGTCCAGGCCTCATTTATACCCATCCTTAATGCTTTAATGGATGTTATAATTTGTTGATTCAGGCTTTCTTATATCTAATATTACAACACCAGACAGGAATTACATAAAGGTTAACATTTACCAAGCAGAAATATATTTGTCATTATTATAATTAAAGAAAAAAAATTTTCTACAACAACAATAAAAACCATCCTCTAATTTCTGTGAGGAAAAAAAAAAAAAAAAAACTATGATAGAGAAACTCTAGATTCGGGAATCAGTAAGTGTTATATTATAATGAAAGATATACACCGTTATCTATTAATTTTGAACATGACATTTCATTCCCATGTAGAAAGTGTACAAATTCATTACAAATGCAAAAGCACATCTGTCCAATACTGCTGCGCATAAGCATTTTCATGAGCTTGATGGGTAGTTTTATGACCAGCTGAGAGAAGAAAACTGAGCTGAGGATCAGATAAGACTTCCCATGAAAGTGCCAGTAGTCATTTAAACTTAAGCAGACAAAGCATTCCAGAACACATTGTTTTTTAAAGTGAAAGTGTAGGAGATAGAGACAATCACATTTAAATTGTCTGACAGAAAGGCAAAGAGATGTTACATATATTTAAGTATGTACACATTAGCATATCAACAGATTTGACATTATTTCCCACAATTTCCTACCCCATCTACTGTGGTCTTGCATCTGGTACTCAGGTGATGTCATACCAGGGTTGGTCGCACTGCCTTCTCCCAAGGACACAGAGTGTCAGGGCTGACAGGCTTCCATTCATGATTTTCTTACTTCAAATCCACGCTCTTAAATAAAATAGGTACTGTGCTTTTAACAGCTTTATGAAAATAACTGCAGTAACTTTATGTCCTATTGGTGAATCTATGCGTTATGCAAAATATTTCCTTATAATTTTTACTCCTAATTTATGTCATTTTATTCATTTATTTAACTGTTACAAAAGGTTTTTGACAAACTGATGGATAAGACAGTGCTGAACAATCTTAGGATCTCACTGGCAGCCAAGGAGTCTTCTGCTTCATTACACAGAGGCATCAAACAATTTGGAGATGTAAAGAAACATGAAAGCATATGAACCACCATTTTCACTCTGAACTATTTCTCTCACATTTCTCAATCATTTTAAATTAAAAATTGGTAAATTCCTTCACTGTGAAGCATGTAAAATTTTACAGTTACATAATCTGATGCAGTGTCAGTCCATGACACTTTCATTATTCTATTTCTTTCTGACCTTGTTCTCGGTTTCATGTATGTAAATTAAGGGGAAGAACTGTCTCTCCTTTCGCAGTCGCAGAGTTATTTCGATCCTTCTCAGGATGGGAGTCTGCATGTTTGTACACATACCAATGTGACAGGGTTCCAAGCTTTACCACAACAACTTTTAGGTACTGTGATAATGCAAATAATAAAAAAGCCACTGTTGATTTATGTCCTTGTGCATGTGAGTGTCTAATTAGTATTCAGAAGACACTACTTTCAATTGGATACATGGATATATATTCTATGCCACATACGTGGTTCATACTGACAAATGTAAGTAATAGGCTTGTTTACTTGTTTGCATTTAATTTAAAAGAAAAAAGGCTTCTGATCATCCCTCTTTACAATTGTATCAAGTCATTGTCTCAGAAAACCCCCACATACATGTTCATTGAAATACATTCAAAGATAGGGCGTGATAAGTTGGACAGCCATTCTCTCCTTGTGGGGCTAATGTATCTCCCATTACCATTAAATTGTGTTATATGTGCATATTAAGGGAAGAATATTAGTGATTAATAACAACCTACATTTTCCAGTGTGCTGAACTCTTTCAGGAACTGGTGAAGGTCCCAGAAGCTAAACTGCACCTTAAATGCACATGTGTTGTACAGCATATCCTTAAGCAAACACAATGGTTTCAGTGATCGTTTCAAGGTCATTCCAGTGCTAACTTCTGACATACAACAATGTAGCTAAGTGTGCTTAAAAGTAGGAAAGCATATTAATTTCAAAGCTTACAAGTAGTGATGGCTGGTCTGTCCACAATTCCCAATTCAACCATTTTATACTCTAAGAAGAACTGAGGCTATTTTTTCCCTAGTTAATGATATTAACTAGTCATTTGTTCCTGAGAAAAGAAGGAAAAAGATGTGTGTTAGGCTTATAGTAACTTCAATTAGTTGTTAGCAAAAGATCTTATCCTGGTAGCAAAACCAGAAAAAAAAAATCTTTTAAATTAATTTCAAGATGCCTACATTTAGAGAATGGCATTGCTTTAACAGAGCTATGCAAATGAGTCCAATTTAGCATCTTGTATTCAGCTGGAAACCATTGCTAAATGATCGGGATAGCCAGTCACAGATATTAAAATGAATTATATCTAATCTGAATTTTAGTCACGCTACATTAACTAATAGAAAGTTATTAACATTTCAAGAGAAAAAAAGCTTTTGCCTGCAAAATTAACAGTGGCTGAGATGTGACCTGTGAGCCATGCAGCCTGATCACTGTAATGACAGTGTAATGGCATATTTACATTAAAATCTCTGCAGCTAATATGTGATTCAGAATTGGACGTTAAGTCGAGGATTATTTAGTCTGGCCTGTTGGCCTTTCTCTAAGTAGTTTTTTTTTTACTTCAATACAAATCTGAAACTTTTCATTTCATGACTATTTATGTGACTAGTTTCTATGGCTATGTCTCTCCATCTTTACATCAGCTACTTTATATGGTCAGCTTACTCTTTCATTTTCCCTTTCCTTTTTCCAACATATTTATCATTTTTTGTCGGCACGTAAAACTTTAAGAAACTCACATTAGTTACAAGCCAGCGGGGAAAAGGGAAATATTTTGCTACTTCATTTTTACTACTAACTTGCTTCAAAAGGCAGTATATTTTCATGTTTTCCTTCCTACACTTTTTAAATTCGCCTGGAAAAAATGGATAATTCAAAGACATCGTTATCTGGATAGAATAAAATGTGCAATTATGCAGTTATTCTTAGCAGTCAATGGCAACCTGACACAACTTCTCCTGCTACCAGTTCATTTGTACCAAAGCAAAGGCTTTAAAGTTATGGACGTAATAACATGGCAGTTGTATAATCTGTAGCATTTGTTAGATTTGTGACATATTTGCATATATGAATTTGTTTGCTTCTTTATCTAAGAAATACAGCATCATTTTAAGTTTAAAAAATAAAGAAGTGCAATGAAATTATTAAGAAAAAAATGGATAAATACACTCATTTAATAATAAGAGCATTCTTCACAACAAGTCCAGTGTAAAGATGAATTTGAAATTGGGCTTGTGATTATTTGTACAAAACAGGACATTTTCATAAGGACTCAAATTCCAAGTGGATCTTCAATTCTGAGAAAAAAAAAAAAAAAAAAAAAGGCAAATGCATTTTATTAAGGCAAGTTTGTATGGCTTTTTTTTGTAATTGTAGTATTTTTTTTTCCTTTTCTTTTTCCTTTAGATATGTGTTTCCTTACCATTTCCTATGCCCCTATAGGGAGATATTACTTTATTATATTGTTTGTTCGTGTACTTTACTTGTTTGTTTTTATTTTTAATGTAACTTCGCTAAAGTGCTAGAGCTAAAAGTAGTAATTAATGACTAAAGAAATATATCATACAAATTACAGACCCATGTATATATTTCCATACACCAGGCAAACATATAAATTCACAAGTTTTACAAAGTAGGCAATATGATTGTCCCATAATTAGGCCTTCAGTATGGTCAGTATTCCCACAGATTTTGCTGCTGCTTTTCTTTCAACTCTAAATGAACAAGTAAACACTTGTGTGACTCCACTTTTACACTGATTTGTTTTCTGTTTACAATAAATCTGTGTTGTGATTTTGCTTCAGCTCAGACGTATGTCATTCACATGACATGAATGTTATCTCACCTCCATTTCCCAATTAGAAAAAGAGAATTAATATGGGGAAATCTGTTTGACTGACAAGTATCTTTGTAGGTAGAGCTCTGTGCACAGATTCGTAATAAACACAGGTATAAATGCACAGCTTCACCATATTCCTGAAATCTTTATTGTGACTCATACAGTAAAAGCAGATTGAAGAAATAATTAGAAATTTGATCTAACATGGTAATTAGCTGAACTTCATTTGATATTTCTGAAATTATAACTGGTTTCTCATTCAGAATGCAAAAATGGCTCTGAGCAAGTCCTACAGATACTCTTCTTCATGGTCCCAGCTGGACCACAACTGCTTTACCCCTCATGGTCAGCTGATTCTGGTAGCAGCAGGACCAAAAACGCTTCCCAGATATTATGGGGCTACCACTGAGAATTTTCAAGTAAATGTTTCCTTTTATTATACTTTTCACTTAGTCAGGTATGTGGTAAAGCTGTAACTATGCTGCAGATCAGACAGGACAGATACCACTACTGAAAATCAGACCAGATCTCAAAAGATAAAGCCAGAGAATTTGCTTCAGCCATAGTTTAGATTAAGTTGTTTCTTTCACTCACAGTGATGTATGAACTCTTGCACCATCACCACTACCACACACTGGGGACCTGAAATACTCTCTCATGATTGCATTTGACTCTAAAAATCACGTTTTCCCATTTTGGTCAGAGATTTTTTTAATATAGACTGCGTGTAATAATTACTGTCATTAATATCACTAATTTGAACATTTGCTGCACAAATGCCAGAACCATTTTTTATACTTTTATTTCTACAATTGCCTCAGCGGTACTGTTGTATTTAAATTCAAAAGCCAGTTAATTAACTGGAAACATAAGGAACGTAAAAATGAAACTGCATAATCTTTGATATCCCAATTGACTAGCAGTATCTGTGGATAGTAAGAGAGTTTAGGAAGATAAGAGGGAGAAGTATCTAAACAGGAGTGAGCTGGATACTCAAAGATAGTTGCCTATGCTAACTATCTTCAAAGCTCTGAAGACAAAAAAATGGTGTGTCTCTAACAGCAGGTTTCATAAAATGGAATGAAAGTCAAGGGATGCTGAGCTTACTTTTGAGAGAGGAGACTAGAAGGATAAAGCCCTACTTAGGCCTGACATATTTCTAATGTTAAGTGGTTCTCAGAGAATCTCTCTGGAATGCTGTTTTCTAAACCTGGCAAAACAGGTCTCTGAGAATTCGGCAGAAAGAGTATCTCTCTCTCATTCAGTATTAGCTCCATCCTCAGAACCACCTTGTGAAAGCAGAGGTTTTCAGGGTGAAAACATTCCTTTTTATCACGCAGTGGCAGTTTGGCAGGAGAGGAGGCAGTTTGGTGGAGAGCCCACTTCTTTAGGAAAATGGCTAGATGGCCATACTTCATTAACAAAAACTTCTCAGAAGTCAAGTGCTGATCTACCAGTTACTGCTGATCCCCTACCTATGAGGTATCACTGTCAATAAACAAGCTGCCACCAAAATATTTTTTTTCTGGATGTTTTTCTTTGTATTAGACAAGCTCATGCACTTACTGCTTTCCTTCAGGTGCTTCATTGCTACATACCAAAAACAGGCCAACAGACAACATTGTTCTTTGCCTTTGTTATGAGTAAGAAAGATACAAAATTAGATCAGCTTTTGAGATGTGGGCTTAGCTATTTGAATATCTGCAATCTTTGGTGACGAAATAGTGAAGGGTGCTTACAAACATAAGAGAGCTATACTCCATTCTGAAAAGTTCACAAACGTTGTCTATCTCCCTACTGTCAGCAGTACCTGGAAAACGAGACTGCCATTAAATATCTGTATTATCATAGTCTACCGTGGTACAGGTAAATCCAGGTTTTTCAAGATTATCTGCAAAGAGACGTAATCTGAAGATATCAAAAGCTCTAATTTTCAATAAATGAACTGAGTCTCTAATAGACCCCTTTTGAAACCATTTTTGCATCTTACAGGATTCATTCCAGAATTATTTTTTTCTCTTTAACTCCCTTTTTCCATTATTGGTCTCCAAGACTTGCTATATTTTTTTTAAAATAATATTTATTGATTATGAGGTCTACCCACCATTCTGAACAGCCTCCATTCTTTATCTGCACATCTCTCCCTTATTCATCTCCATGACTTTCCTGACATTATGTCGTATACATGAAATAATCTTTCTGAAAAGTCAAGCAAACAACCCAAGCACGTAAAGCAAATGAACAGCTCACCTTCCAGACCTTTACTAAGCCTAATTCACATTCTGAAGCTTACAAAGTCTGCATTACTCTAAATATGAAGAAACTTTAGATCACAAGCAATGGTCAACGCTAAGCAGTACACACACAACTCTGTGTAGCCATGAATGGTCTACACCATTACCAATGCTTTTTTTCCTTTTGGCTAGTTCCTCAGCTGCTTTGTCTTTTTTGTTTGTTTTTAAAACTGAAATTTCTTTCAGACATGCTCTATCAGATTCTATCAGGTCCTTGGCCTGATTGCTGGCTTTTACTGTCCTACAGCCATATATAAAAAAATTGGCCAAAAACATGCTCAGATATTGTCCTTATATTACACAAATCTTGCAATTTAGTTTCCTACTGGCTATTCCTTAATTCTGTTTTTCTGTTTTGACACTCAATACCTGGGCAAAAATACCATAATTATTTAAGCTACATGACAAGGAGAATTTCTCCTAAATCATGCAGCCAAGCAGATGGAATCATCGTCAACATGTGAAAAAGTAATAATCTACACGTTAAGAAATGCCTTATAACAATTGTGGACTAGACTTAACAAAAAAAAAAAAAAAAAAAAAAGAGGGACACCAATTACTTGAAAGTATGTGTTAACAAACTATTCACTTAAATATCATTCTAAATCCTTTTTGGCTTTCTGTGCCGCCACTGTAGCCACGTGAAACATAGCTTCTGCCCTCAAGGGATTATAATTTCTGTAGATAATACGAGAATTCAAATAAGAGAAGAGAAAGATGAAAATCATCTGGGAAAAAGTGCTGTTATGTGCACTTCATCCTAAGATCAATGCTGGCATCTTTTCTTTCAAATCAGATGAGGAAGAAGAGGTCAGTCAGGAAGTGTGCAAGCATGTAAGGAACAAAACCTTTTGTTCCTGGGCCTCAGTGAGAAGCTATCTCTTATAGCCAAGAACTTGGCCTGATAGAGCTGTAGGAAAGAAGGGATACGAGCAAGCCATCAAGCCACATAACTTCCATCTGACAGGCTCTTCTGCTTTGGAAAGCCTACAGCAACTACCAACAGGAACCAGACCAAACATCCACATGCTTTTAAACAAAGAGTTATAGGAAGGTTATAAGGTTATAGGTTATAAGCAAACACCCAAAAGAAAATTAAAGTGTATGCCAAAAGCTTGGAAAGATAATGTTCAGTAAAAATGAATTTTTAGTCCTAAATAGTTGTAAATAGTCAATGAAAATAGAGATGTTATAATTATGAGACAAACAAGAGAGTCTGGCAGAGCAGATTATAACACCAAAAGGAATAGATAGAAAGCTTACCCACATCCTGGACTTGCTGCATAACTGCTAAAGAGAGATCTCCAGAAGAGATCTTTTCCCAGAGGTAGCCAGCTCTTAAATGGGTATAGGAGAGGTGCAGCCAGGCTCCACTCCTTCCAGCAGCGCAGGTAAATTGCCTTCACCTGTGCTCTGTGTCTGACTCAGGTGATCAATCAGAGGTTCAGGCTATGATTTGGCAGTTCCCATACAGTCCCCTTCCATATTACTGAGAAAACATTTGCATCCAGAAGTCTGAATTCAGAAAATAAGTGTATATACATCTATATGTATCAAAATAGTAAAAATAAAGAACATCCATGTTTTGCTCCCTGAAGTGCTAACTCTAGAATCCTTTCTACTGAAGCAAACTTTTGAGGATGATTCCTGACAACAGCCTCTGATTTGCCTTCCAGGTCATGCTGCATTTCCCCTCTGTCTGTACACAGCATTTGTAATTACTAGTTATATTGAGATCTTGGCTGGTCAAGGAATATAGCCATTCTAAGCAAGCACATGGAAGTGACTAAACTTAACTAAGGGCATGTATGCTTGAATATTAAATAAGTAAGTGTACCACTAACACTTATGTAACATAAAGGTTCTGGTGGTCTTTTAGCATAATCATAATACATTTGATTTACTTATATCACTTCAGACTTAAGAAGCACAAGATAAAGAACAGATAGAATAAAATAAAATTAAGTACATTCTGACTAATAACCTATTGGTTCTGCAAAATATAGTTTAAATGTGAATTTCTAATACTGATCAGCTAAGTATCTCATACAGTATTTAATTTTTCTGGTATTGAGTTGTGACCATTCATATATCACTGGGCAGACAATGATGAAAAATACAAACTTTCGAGTTTAAATTTTCTTTAAAAATTCAGTGTGACCTTTACAAGGACACTTCATGTAAAACTAACTCACATTTCAGTCCTAAAATGTTAATGCACTACAAGGTTAATTGCTCCTATTAATCCATGAAACAAGAACTGTATGTCCTTTCTTATATTAACCATTATTTACTTTTTTCATTCTTCCAACCAAAGCCCACAAGCTCCTGTCTTTGTTACAAAAACTAACAAAATGTTAGTTTGATAGATCTCACACAAGTTTACTGGCTTCCATTTGCGTGCCTCCACAAGTTCTAAAAGTCTTGGAATAAAAAAAACATGCATCAAACAGGGAGGTCAGCAGTTTGTTGCGATCACTTGCTGGAGCAGTTCAAGGAGCTTCTTTAGTTAAAAAAATATTTCTTTTTTTTCCCCATGTCTGTGATTTGAGAACAAGAGAGGAGATTTTATGTGCATATATAGCAATGGTAAGCAGCTGTAAAAACGTCCCACCCTAAAGATTGGTGAATATATGTTTCATTAACACAAGCACATCTGAAAGACATTTGACACTTTGGAAGACCAACTATAGTTCTTTAAAATGCCTCAGCTGAAATTCTTCAGATTATGGTCTTTAATGGCCATCCAAGGAGCCTTAATTGCCTTCTCGATTTGAAAATATATAAAACCTGTCCTTCTGACTATATTTGACTGCAGCCTAGTTTACTTTGCTAGAATATTTGGAAATGCTCTTATGTAAGCCAATCAGCAACATTTAAAAAGCCCTTCTGAAACCTTTTGCCTCTATCCTCTTTATTGTGGTTGGTTTTTTTTGTTTGTTTGTTTTCTTTCTTTTTTTTAGCTCACAAAACTAATCAGGGAGAATGGTCACTGATTTGTGACTTTAAAGAATCGTCCGTACACATGAGTACCAAATAATTAATAACAACAGAATAAATAATTTGTGACTATCCCATGCCATTATCAGTGAATGGCTTTGAAGAATGGTCACATCTGTATGCAGTTACAATGCAAAGAAATCCAGAAGCTGAACTAAGTGGATAACTGTTTCCTGCAAATAACGTTTCTAAGTACTTCTAGCTCTAACACAACCCTGGATGAAGGCCATCCCAATGCTTGTAAAGAAAGAGCTCTCCTCCAATAGGGTACCTATCAGTAGTACAGGTGGAGGGCCCTACAGGATGCTTGTCTCACACCCCTGGAGAAAAGATTGGCCTCCACTAATACATGTGGTAGCACTGAGGGCAGGCAGGAAGGTTTCCATGCAGACTCAGGTAAGCTCAAAGGCTTTTGTCCACTCAGAATGAAAAGTACATTGTACTTGACAATAAACCTGCCATTTGAAACCTCAGGGGTTTTAATCTTATAAATAATAGAGTTCAGAGAAGAAGGGTTTGCCAGTCTGCATAGCTCTGCCTGGAATTCAGATTTATGTAATGCACTTATAAGAACACAGTGCTGAAATGCGTGTAAGTGTTAGGGCATTTGAGATTCAGAGACTATATTGCACAAAAATATGCAACAGAACACTAATATTTCTCTCTGCTGTGCTATTTTCCTCTGCTGCCAGGAGAACATCCATCATTCAATGGCACATCAGAGACAGCCAATCTAGTGCATGCAGTGACATGGATTTTTACTTTCTACTGAAGATCCTGTAAGTAGGTATGATGTCCACATCTGAGAAAACTATTTCTCAGATAAAATGAGCCTAAAATTTACAAACATTGTTGAACACGTACAATAAAATATTTCCATTTATTAGGACTGATAAAAACTCTTTCTTTGAATATGCCAGCCTACATAGAATCATAGTATGGCTTAGGTTGAAAGGAACCTTAAACATCATCTAATTCCACCATCCTGTCAAGGGCTGGTTGCCACTCACCAGATCAGGCTGCCCAGGGCCCCACCTGACTGGCTTTGAGCATCTCCAATGATGGTGCATCTATAGGTTCTCTGGGCAGCCTGTGTCACTGCCTCACTGCTCTCACAATAAAGAATTTCCCCCTAGCATCTAACCAGAATTTCCCCTCCTTTAGTTTAAAGCCATTCCTTCTTGTCTGATCACTATCAGACCACATAAAAATTCCTCTTGTTTATATGTACTGTACTCAAGCACTGGAAGGCAGCAATGAGATCTCCCCAGAGTGTTCTCTCATCCAAGCTAAACAAACCCAACTCCTTCAACCTTTCTTCATAACAGAGGTGCTTTAGCCCTCTGAGCCCTCGGTTTGGCCAGGAGGTCCTTGCTCAGCCATGCTGATTTCCTGCCTCCTCTACTTGATTTCTCATGCTGGAGAAATGATTAGTTTATTTATAAAGTATATAGAAATAACTATTTTAAACTAAGAAAAGGAAAGAAACAGATTTTGACTTGCTTCTCTCTGGGCATCAGCAGAAAAGTTGCAGTAGTTCTACTGCAAAACAAACCCATACCTCAAATACATTCATGCATCAGAAAGAAAAATAAAATCCTACCATTTTTTAATGCAAAAAGAAAAGATGTGAAAAAGTAGCAGGACAAAAAAGAATGTATCAAATGCATTGTGGTGTATCTTTGTCTGGCAAGTGCATTCAGGAAATTGGGAGCGTTTCTTTGCACTTTCCACTTATAATGTCCAGAATATTAAAATGGCAAGCATGAAGCTGTCAGCAGATGCAGTTTCACTATGGGGATGTTATCACACGCAGCTTTGCTGTGTTATTCATTGCTTGCAGCTCTTCCAATCAGATAACCTTAGCAAACATGGTGCTGTCCATTGCCAGATGTGGTACATGCTATGCAGCATCTAGTTTTTGATGGACTAAAATGGATCTGTGAATTCTTCTCTTTATCAACCATCAGACGCACTATGAGATTCACAATGAGTATCTGGAAGTGTGCTGTCAAGTGCCAATTAGTGATGTTGCTGACCCAAAAGATAAAGAAGATCATAGAAGAAGCAGCCCAGTATAATTCTACACTCCAGTGTCCTTAAAGGAGACTCTCGTTTGTGAATGTACTCCTGCAGATGAAAGGGCAACAGGAGGTCAGTGGTTCCTGTCTTCAACAGTCTTCTACAATCTTATAATGAATTGTAAATAGAATCACTATCAACCTGCTCTTCCTGCACTGGAAATCAGTGTGAATGGTTTAGGAAAGCCAAACACTGATGATATTGTCTCTCAAGCTGAAGGCTACACTCTTTCCTCTGTGCTCCTCACAGTGTGTGAGTCCATCTGGCAGGAGGTCACCCTTGGCTCCTGCAGTGCCCTATTTGGCTTGGTGTGTTATTCCACTTCCCCATCACCATGTGGTAAAGCCACTCCACACAGCTACTGTGCTGGGAACCTGAGCACTTAATCATTTGAAGACAATTTGAAGATTCATGAATCAATGGAAATGTCTGCCTTCTTCTCAGAACAATTCTCAGCACCATTTGGCAAAATGTTATTATTATCATTTAATAAGGTTTTATCATGAGGTATCCCTAATTTCAGAATTTTAAATGATTTTATAAAATCAAAAGCATAATTTCATGCCCAGATGATTGCCAGCTTGAACTGCAAAATAAAAATCCCTTCTCAGAAATGCAATGTCACTAGCATGTGTAGAGAACATCTGACAATTTTGGATTTTAAGACCAGGCCTTTCCATCTAAGGATTAATGTATGCAGTAGTCACTGTAGGTGCAATATATTATTAATTAGCATATACAAAGCTTATTTATATTAAAAAAGCATGCTTAGTGAAAGAGACATAATTCCTGTTATTACCATCCCAAATGGCAGAAAACAAATATTGTATATAAAATTAATAAAAAATACAGGACAATACAGCAGCAAATTTGGAGTATATTTGTGTTCTACACTTGTGATTTTATACAGGACTGCTATTTTTAATGGTAGATTATGTGTGCCACTAGTATTTTTCTGAGGATACCCCTATACTTGAATGGCAATATTCCAAAAGAGCAGTTCTGGAGAAATGTGTTGTATAGATCTGTGACACTTATGCTACACAGCTATTGTATATTCAATAGATTTATGACTTTTTAAAGTATGTATGCACAGAGGAGGTAAAAATTACTTCAGATGTTCCCAGGCAACCATTAGACGGTGCAGTGCTTTCCTGCACACCACAAAGCCACTGAACAGTTTGCTACCAAACCAGTCACGTTTCAGAGTCCACTGAAGTTGTGACACCTCCACACTACTGCAGAAGTTCAAATACCATTGAAAGCACGTGTCAAACAAACATTAAACAAAGTCAACCAAATTCTGAGCTCATTCATGTATTGGGTTTTATGGCAGCATAACAGAAGCCTGTCAGTAAAGCAGGGAAGACCAGATGAAACTGTAAAACTATCTCCCTGTGTTATAATTTAGCATAGTAGCAGAACTATTCTCTGGGAGATGCCAGGCAATAAGAGGACAAGTCGCAACAACAAAGGCATTCCTAACCAGTGTGAACATTTGTCAAGGTATGGAAACAATTTACAATGTTTTCAGAATCGTGGTTCAGGTCAGTTCATTTTTATACTCTCCCATATGGTTCTGCTCCTTCTATTTCCAGAGTGAACCCTATTTATCTGGACGGTTGCTGTAGAAAATATATTGTTTGCAGAGAAAGTGAGAGTCATCAATAAAGAAAACTTCTCAAGATAGGTATATTGAGTATGTGCATTGGTTTGATCTGACAAGAGAAGAAAATGGCAAACAACTTGTTTTCTGCTTGAGAGGTATCTGAGAGCAGAGCACCGGTCAGACTGTATTGTGCCTTCTGGAGGCTCAGCAATAAAGGGACAGTTTGGGTGGAGAGTGCAAACAGAAATGGCTTTCAGTTACATTTTCCCCTTTAGAAAACTGAGCCTACCAGCATACTAAATAGTATTTGCACCACATTTTCACTTCTCCCCAACTCTGCAAACAGAGATCAGTTCAACTCTCCTGTGCGTAATCAAGAGCATAGACCACTCCTTGTGCATGGATCTGCTGTCCCTGAAGCTGGAAATACATCCCATTCTCTATGCCAAAATAGCCATGTCATACCACTTCTTAAGAGTCTGGCCTCCCCTCACCATAAAAAAAAAAACACAAAAACACACACATAAAAAAACATTAAGAAATGTTCCTCCTGTTCCTAAGAGTAGATACAACAAAAAAACACAAAAGCTCATACAGCTAATTTTCTTCCACAGTAAAAATGCCTAAACACAGGTCTATGATTGCTCTAGCTTTGTAGTAGATTAATATAGAGTGTTGAAAGGGCTTATGGAAAGAAATTTTTTTATTATTATTTTTCCCTAATGAATTGTGCAGCCTGTTGTCCATACTGAAGTGACATAGTAATCTTGAGCTTTGACCTTCTGGAAGCATCTAATAGTATGCAAAAACAAAGTTTATGATGTCAGAAAGCATTTATACTGGCTCACATGAAACTGGAACAATAACCAAAGCACTAGCCTGTGATCTGGGAAAAAAAAGCAGGACTTTGGGGGTTAGTAGAGGCTTCATTGATGGCAACTGCAATGAGTTCATCTTAAGCAGGGGACTGTGGTATTTACCTGAAGATGGAAAGAAGCAGTAGTTTTGCACCTCTTTCAGAAAAGGCAAAGTTCAAGGCAAAGTGAGAATGTCTTCTCCATGAATCCGCACAGAAAAATACTTTTGCATTCATGTGACATTGAGAAACAAATGACAGAGAATTTTCCATTGATAATTTAATTTGGAGGCCAGAGGGCCATCAATAACGTCATAAGCATACAACATAAAGCCAACTTTTCCCTGAGACAAGCAATCACAGTATAAATCTTTACAGCACGTTTGAATTTGTGCCTATGGAATGCAAAATCTTGAAAAATATAAATAAGTGGTGGGGACAGATTCAAGCCCACCGCAGATCATCATGTCTTTTTCATAAATACTTAAAACACAGAAAAATGAATCTGTAGATCTGGGCAGTGGAGTGTTACCCAGAGGTGCTGAACATCTCTGTCTCCTATCTATTTTAAAAGAAGATACAGAAACATCAGAATCAGACAATTGTCATCTGTCAGGGTCATATAGCAGAAAAATTCAGCCCTAACAGCTAGAACCTAAAATACATTAGGGGCCTCAATTTCTGGAGTAAAATTTACCCATTCCAAGATCCAGGTTCCTTTGGTGGTGCATATTTGCCACTGAAATCAAGGATTTTTAGCAGAAAGTATGTTGAGTGAGGCAATGTTTAAACCCACTAAGAAATGAGGAAGAGAAGCTGATAACCCCAAATCATATTTCCCATAGGACTAAGCCACGCACATAGAGCCCTCAGTTAAGCATTAAGATGTAATTCACATTCACAGCAAAACCTTCTGACTCACAGGCGCTTTGTTCCTCGAGGGCTGGACGACTGGATTACTCTTTAATTTTTGAAGATGGATGGTGGTGATGCTGCTTCTCGTCTTTTATAGCAGTGGTTAAAGCACTCACCCAGAAACTGGTGAACTGACTATGGTTCACTGACCTCCTCTGAGAGAGGGGGTTCAAATCTATGGCTTCCAGCCCAGCCTCTGGCTTCCAAGTGAAGTCACAATTACTGGTGATTTGGGAAAGGAGGGCAGAGCAGGAAAAGAAGGAGAGGGGCAGTTGGCTTCCCACTGAAGCTGTGCAGCTGTTCAGCAAAGGATGTAAGATTTATAAGGCCTGAGAGAAAGAGAAAATTAGAAAAATGGAGCTTGACTCTAGCCTAAACATGAAGGCTTCCTCTGGGAGAAAGTAAGAGCCATCCTCTTCAATGTTGCTAATGCTTCTAATTAATTTAGTTTTAAATGAGGTTTTACAGTAAGATTTTCATATGTGTGAATGGAGTCACTCTTTGATACATTTATCAACATTAATGAAGAGGTGAGTTTGCAATAGATGCCTGATGAAAGGCTGTGTTGGAATGTGAAGCCACGCTCTGTGCAGGGTGACACCATGCCCTGTACCATCATTCCAAGAGCCACCTGTGTCACTGCCCATGCTGAGCAGCCATGTTGTGCCTGCAGGGAGCATGTGGGCACACTCTGCCTCCCCTGAAGGCATTTCCCTGTCTTCATGCCAGCTGAAGGTCAGCTACAATGCAGAATCATAGAATCACAGAATCAGAGAACGACCTGGGTTGAAAAGGACCACGATGATCATCTAGTTTCAACCCCCCTACTATGTGCAAGGTTGCCAACCACTAGACCAGGCTGCCCAGAGCCCAGGATGCCCCATGCAGCCACTAAGATTAACTGGTAACAGGATAAAGAAGGAACTGGTATGAAAGAAAACTGACAATGGAATGAGGACAAAAGGGGATGAAGTTGTATGTGAGTACTCACAGGAGCAAGCAGAACCAATCTGCTTGCCAAAGGCGGTTTTCCCAGAAGGAAGGAGCAGAGTTCTGGCGCAGGCTCCCCTTGCACCACTGCCCACGTGCACCCAGCTCTGGTGACAGAAAGATGAGAAGTGAAATGAAAGGAAAACCAGATGTAGGCAAACTTCAAGATGCCATTTGGGTGCTCTCTTAAAGCAGGATAAAGCCTAATGAGATTGGTGTCTTCGCAACTTTTCAGTACATTAAATGCTTTGTTTTGTTTCGATTGCTTCCAAATTCATTCACCAGTCAGGTTACAATTATTGCTGCCCTTGGAAGAACCTCCTAATTTCCACACTATTGTTCATTCAGACACTTTAGTTAGTTGCTATTTGGGGCAAGTGCTGGAGATGTCACAGGTTTACTGATTTTCTTTTTAATTTAATCTCTATTTTATTTAATCTTCAAGAGTTTGGAGATCAGAAGCTATGCAAAAAAATTGCTTCTTTGTGCAACGTTTGCTTTGGTTGGCTGATAGTGAATTTGTAGCCACAGCAATGGCTTTGATTCACCAGGGAGAAAATCATGCTTTTACCTAATCTAACCAAACCAACTTTGTTCAGATTGATTCAGCTTCCAGCCTTGGCTCTGACCTCACCCTTACCCTCAATCCTGCCTCACTTTCACACTGAGTATTTTATACAGCCTCTATTTTCTCTCTGCATAGCTTCCCCGCAGCCCCCTCCCAAACCAGCCTCCATGTTCTCCTCATCAACCATTGCTTTAGAAATCTTCAGCCTGGATGGGCAGGCATGCAGTGCTGGCAGGTGGTGTAGCTGTTAGGCAGCCTTGTGTATCACAAGAGATCTGATGCTATCAAATTTCTTTTCCCCCAAAGACTAAAGCGAGCAAGCCTTTGTAAGCATGCAGGAGGGGGATGAAAACAGTTTGTCTCTTGAGCAGCCAGCCTTTGTCATTTTACAAATGAAATCACTTTGGAAATTTAGAGAATTAATATCATAATGAAGACGGGAGTACCCATTAGGGTGGTCTAATGTTGCTCTGGAGATATATGATGGATGTCCAGTTGCTGTAAGCCCTTATTTGCAGAGAGTCACCTCTGTAGTTGCCATTATTAGGAAGATGTCTGAAGCGGAGGATCAGACACAACCATTGCAAGATGAGATAGTGTTTGACTGGTTTCCAGGGAACCGAAGGATACAGCCTTAGTTGTACCTGTCACTATGGCTCCCAGCTTTTTTCCCCCTTAATGTCTTTTTTAGCTGTAGGAAGTTTCTCTTTAAAGATTCACTGCTTCTCTAATAGCACAAAAAGCAGTAATGGGAACATAAAAAATGTTACCTGGATTGCAGAAGAGCTTCAGTTTATTGCAAAACAATTGGTGTAATTCATCATCAAAGCATTGCAATATGCTGCATTAGTTAGCTTTTGCAAATAAAGATAACCAGGAGATCTAACCTGTGGTGCATTGCCTGCAGTAACTGGAAATATTCACCTGCTGCATCCACTTCTGGAGATACCTATCGCACTGTCAGAGAAGTGATGCTGTGATTGCCATTCCTGGAATTACCGCCTCAAGAAAGTAGTACTTCCAGGAATTATCTTAATGGGCAATTGAATCATCATTTCTAGCACTCCAGCATCTTTCCCAGAAGGACAGTTTTCCACAGTCAGTGATTCCAGTTAGAAGAAAATGTGGATATCCAGATCTCAATTCTAATCTTTTCCTGGCTGGTTTGCAGAGAACAGAAGCTTGATGCAGATCTTAAAATTCGGAAGAAAGGCACCTGGGACATGGGTTGCTGGAAAGCATCCAGCACAGTGATTTTGCCTGCACTTCATTTTATACTCCCTATTCTATCCAGGTCATTTATTTTCTTCCAATTATCTGTGTTCCCTTAGTAATTGTCTACTGGTCACTAACGTTGCTGCTTTGTTGCATTATTTCCTGGGAAGCTCAATAGCTGGTATAAGCTGTCGTGGCTGCAATGTCTTCCGTGAGAATTTACACCAGGGCAGTATCAGGGTTTAAAGAAAACCTGCTTAAATTTCCCTAATGTCCAGACTTTTTCCCAGCTATGGATGCAGGCAGAACAGCTTGCTGTTGCTAGCCTTTTCAAATAAATGCGACAAGATGGGGCCACACTTCATTCTATATATAATCAGTACTGATATGGGGGAGTAATCAGTGGTAAATAAAAATGAGTGCTGTTGAAATACCCTTTGTGTGTGTTCTCATGAATTACTCATGAAACAGGGGTTACAAATTTCTGCCCCGGTAATGGATCTGTACTGCCTTTATTTTTTTGTTAGTATACAGAGGTTGTGGTGTAGAGGGAGTTGGTTTTTGGATTTTGCTTTTTTTTTTTTTTTTTTTTTTTTCCTTCAAAATTCCACTTCGTTCCCCTAAATCTTCAGTTTAGTGGCCAGATTCACCTTGGTGGGAGCAAATGCAACTCTATTGATAGCAATGGAATTGAGTCTGCATATGTCAGCGATGAATTTGGCCCCATATTTATTGGAAATACCTGGGCTGTAGTGATATGATGTGGTAAATCATGCTGAGAGCAAATCAAACAGACAGGCTGTGGCTGCATCACTATTTCATAGAACTCAGGTCATAATGGACAGGACAATGCTGTACTGCAAAATTCAGTGCTAAGGAAAATACATTCTTTCTAACCTTTTATGAAAATACTTCTCATCCTTCAAAGGACAATTTAGGCAATGTGACCACTACTGGAACAAGTACAGAAGCATTTAAAAGGCAAATAGAAAAACACCATTGCCTGGGAGGAGAACAAGTGTCTGTAGGTATTCCCATGCTTGTGCTGTTCCAAAATTCCCATCAACTGTTGCATACACCCTCTAGAAATAAAGACATTCACTTGCACTACAACAAATGAAAGCAATGCAACACACCAGTTTTGAAGCCCAACAAACTACAAATGCAATATCAGCCAGAGAAGAGCTAATGAAAACAATCACATTAAACATAGCTCTTCAGTGCTTGGTGCTCAATAAGTGAGCAGCAGGCTTTCTCTGCCTGGCTTACAGAAAACAGGAGGTAGCAGTTTGCAAGGAGCAGCGTTTTAATGTGATTGGACTATAACAGACAATCTATTTACAGCATGCTCTTGGGAGCTTATAAACAAATGTTGAGTAATTTCAGCCAGCAGTAATTACCCTTGCAGCTGACAAGGATAGCATGATACTTTCTCCTTCACCTTCAGCCCAGTCCAGAAGGCACTGTACACAATGGCACTTCTAATTATTTCTGCATTTCTATGGCTAAAGACCAAAGTGTGTTATTAGAGAACATTTTAGAAGCTTTTTAAAAGCTTGTTTATTGGGACAATTAAAAGTCATCACTATGACAGCAAATAAAAGGTTCTGTTCCTCGGCACGCGGCGGCAGCGAGGTTCTGCCTGCTTACCTTGTCCGCCTTGTCTACATGAGGCAAAATTTACAGCCGCCCCTCACCACTGCTAATATCAGCTCAGCTGCATCAGTGCTAGTGAGGTGGGCAACCCTCAAGTGTACAGAGAATTGGGCTTTATAAATATCGTATTATCTAACCCTGCTTAGAGCACATTGAATAAACATGGTACTTAAAATGCTGTTCACTCATCTGCGCTCGAGCTCCCAACACAGCTGAAGGCAGTGGGGGTGAATCCGTCGGAGCGCTGAGGAGGTTTTTGCAGAATGCCTGTGCTGCAGAGAGGGCTGCAGACAGTCTGCCTTTTTGTCTTCTGTCGAAAGAAAATAAAACACAATTTCCAAAACATCCATTAACACTTGGATACTGGGGAAACACGTGCACTGGATTTGTCTCCCAGGTACAGGGCACACAGGTGGGTTAATTCTGGGCTGGGTACAACTGCCTTGAGGGAGCCAGAGGGAAAGAAGGGGCAGGGATGGGACCAGGCGGTGGCTGGGAGCAAGGCTGACCACTGATGGCACAGGAGCGGGGGTGTGCTGCCCTTCGAGTTCCCCTCTCCCCCTTGAGAAGGCACACTGAGGTCTTTTCATTTCCGAAAACCATCAGGACATGATGCAACTCCAGGAAAGCCCCCTCTTCAGTGTTATGGCTTTGGCCCTCCAGAGCCGATGGGAAAGCAGCGGTGGGCTTCCACTGCTGGATGAGGTATCCAGCTTTGCACAAGTCTAAATGCAGGTGCTTTACCTCAGTAACTTACCAATAGGGTAGAAATGCTCATCCTTCCTTCCTATCCTTTGGCAGGACCAGTGGCAGTAGCTGTACTATCTAAGGGGAGATCTCCAACCCCTGAGTGGCCTCAGAACTTCAGGGAGGCAGTGCAGCTCTTTCTTGTTCGGCCCAAAGCATCATTTCATTTTTTTCTCTTATGTCATTACTGGATCTCGTGCTCACACTCTATGAGTTAGAGTGTTCCCATTCCACCATGGGAACAGTACAGCAATTTCCACAGAGCAGTTTTAGAAATGCACTAGAAATGAAAGTGCCGTTCATGGTAAGGCGAGGCATAATCAGAATGATCACTGTAGGCAGTTGTAATTAACACAATGATTTAGTTACAAAGCCATACACCGCAAGAACTTTTATTTAACGTTGTAACACACTCATATACGAGCCAAACTATCCAAAAGTAATTGAGAGAGGCAGTGAACTGTGATGTGTGCTGGTTTGCAAACACCACGGACAGTTTGGCGTTCGCTGAGCTTCCATCCGCCTCAATAAATTCAGTTCAGACTCCTGCTATAGGAATTGACAGCAGATATCTAATCCCCAAAAGTGGATTATTTACATTTTTTGATACGTTACATTGCATTACATCCTGTCATGTTGCATCTCATCACAAGCAGATACAATATTGCATAACATGATGTGACACGATGACAGACATCAGAAATGTTTTTATGTTGTTTTGGGTTGTTTTTATTTTTTATTTTTTTTAAAGTTTTTTGCGTCTGGTGTCCAAAATGTTTCTGAGTGATTTCTAGGAAGATCAAGGAGTAAGAGCCTGCACTGTGTGCTCCTCGGGCAGCCAGCAAGCTGACTCTGCCATGCATTGTTCTAAATTGAGCAGCGTTGTTTTGTGGCTTTAAGAACCCTCAGCAATGCAATTCTGCACATATTTTGCAAATATTTTTAAAAGATTCATTAGGAAGGAAATCAGCAGAACACATGTTCAATAACAACACAAAACGACAACAGCTGCTGCAAATTACCCAGGCTGAAAGGAAACCCCAGAAATATATTGCAAACTTTAACAATGTACTTGAGCTGTTGATTGTTCCTACCGCCGCTCGCTCCTCGTCTCTGAGATACAGTTGGTGAAGGAACATTAATTTGTCCTTGTTCTTGAGACTGGCAGGTGTCACTTTGCCCAGTGTGGGATGTGAGTGACAGATATTTTGCAGCTGATGAAATGAGAATGCAGAAATTCAAGAGTGCCTCTGGGATTTCACTGGTCATTTGTGGCCGGCACAAGGGCAGGGCCCGCTGCTTCGCTAATGCAGGGCTGGCTGATGCTGCTGGCGCTGCAGCCTGCTGCACATTCACACCATTTTAAATAATATTTGTGTTGGGAAGCTCTTCACATACACACGCACGCACACATGCACACAATGGTAGTGTGTAGTTCGCTTCTTTCCGGACTGATTCTTTCTGGGAAATTGTTCTAACAGTTTTTTTCTGCCGTGTGCTAAAGCCTTTCTCAGTAGGATTTTACCAGCATCTGCTGCCTTTAATTCTTTGGAGAATATAAATTAAATTGACTTAAAGGAAGACATAAGGTAACACAGGTGAAGCTGAATTAAAAATAAGAGCAGTATTAAAAAAATGCAGTTAATAAGATAATTTCACTACACAGAGGGCTTCGTAAGAAATTGGGGAGATTTATATCAGTTGAAGTATTTCTGTCATCTTATTTATAAAAATGAATTCCAGGTAGATGTGCACAATGCTTAGTGCAAGCAAAAAGAGGTACAGGAAACAAGCACTGCAATGCTCAAGAATTAAGACTGAAATTTGCTGAATTTTAACACTATCCTGCAGCTTGCATTCACCTTTCCTTTGATTTTCAGACCATTTTATTTGCAGGGAACACAGAGGCCATGATTTCTAACATTATGCCAAAAAATAATTGTAAGTACAAGGAAAAGAAACTATCTAAAACTGATGTCTCAGATAGACATTTTCAGCCTTCATTTAAATAATACTTTTTTTTTTTTTTTTTCTTCACATTCATCAATTTTACTTGAAAGGAAAGGGGTTTAAAATGTTCTGTTGTTTCTAAAATATTTTTTTTATAAGAGCTATGGCGCGTACAAAAAGGAAAACTGTTCCATAAACGCTGTTAGCCTTTTATTAGAACTACACATTATTTTTGAGGTGGTGATTTTCAAAAAAACTTGAGGATTTCAGGACAAGGGCTCATTTTCCTAACCATGTTAAATGCGGTGTATATAGAACAGCGTAATTCAGAGACCCACTAACAGCATTTTCAGTTGTGATAAAAACTTATTAATATATTTGCCTCTTTAATGATTAACTGTCTTTGAATATTAAAAGATTTTTACAACACCTTATTCACACCGAGAAGACTCTGCAAAAGGCTGAGCTTCTTTATTTTATAAGTGAGGCTTCGTTTGATATGCATTCTGATTTTAAAAGAACCATAATATTTTAATCGATCTCTCTGTAAAGATCATGATTATTATAAATGAGATACAGCCGTGCACATCAAGCCTGGCTGGTAGATAGCAGGTCATGAGTCAGAAATTATATGAAGAGGGGAAGTAAAAACTAGAAAATTTTCCAACATGATTGTTTAAAGGAACAATTACATATACTGACACATGAATTCAAGACTTCAGCTGCATATGCAGAGTTAGCAGCCTTCATTTTATATTAATTTCCTTCCAGCTAGCCTGGAAAAATATCATTTGCAATAAAAAAAAGTAAACCTCCACATTATTAAGAAAAACATGCAATTTCATACTGAACTATTCATGTAATGGATGACATTAAAAATCTTTGCAGAGAAACATATCTGATGAAAATGTTGATACAAACCTAGGCTGTGAAAACACTGGTTAATGTCATTTGCCAAATGTTATTTTAATGCAGATAATTACTTATGTTAAATAATTTGAAAAACACATAAAGATAGCATCTGATGTGATACAAGCTTATTATTTTAGAGTAATTCCATTATCAGAGTTACAAAAATCCTTTTGAACAGATATTTTTCCTATTAAGCCTCTATTCTCCCCAAACCAATACTGTTTTATTTATACGCATGCACACATACGCACACATACAACTATATCTACACCATTTAAATGGATATTTCCCTCCCGACTTACAGATGCAAAGATATACAGTTATCCTTTGGAAATCAAATGTTTTTTTCTAGACAGCATGCTTCTTTAATTAAACTGTATTCTTTACAATGATCAAATGTAATTAGCAGTAACAAGTATTTAATGAAAACAAACTGCTTCCCTTTGAAATCCCTCCAACATGCTGTACTTCAAGTCCATCACTTCCCTGAGATCATTGTATCATAACAACTACAACTAAGTATATGATTAAAAAATTGCCAGTTACTGACTCATTGCACACGAATTAAAATAGGTGAGGCAAACACTGGAGATCTTGATCTGTGTCATATGCAAATTGTATCCTTTAAGATACTGCTTGCAGTAAACTAGTATGCAGTTGCAGGTTCAATGTGCTATAGATCTGTCTTTTAACTATCCTATTTGATATCATTATGTACTAAGACATTACCCCAGTATCTTTGATTAATACTGAGTGAGATGAGAAGGAAGTGCACTCGTACTGGACTCATTGACAGCGAGGTGCTATAGCAACTCTCCTGTAATTAATTGTGAGTGAAAGGGGGTTTGGTTTTTGCAGCCTCGTAAAACTTTTCCCACATGGCTGAACCCACGGTCAGGAGACGTTAGGCAACATTAACTGCCTGCACATTTCTGTAAGGCTCTGGAGGAAGCGGCTCAGCACTGGGGCTCCAATTCTGAAAACCTTGGGACACAAGACATCAGCGTCTACCTTTCATCTTAGCTGAGATTTGGAGAGGGTTCAGACCACAGAGGCTCCTTAATTCTCACTAATTCATTTGCTTTCCTGATTCACTTGGCTTGGGATAACCTGCGAATGATAATGAACCTGTAAGGGGAGCGCTTAGTCCCTTGTCTTTGAATGTGCTCGGCATGGATTGAGGGCTTTCTGTGAATCTTGCAAGAGGAAAAGAATCTTATTAGCACTGATTGCCAGTCATGAGGTTGCCTCTAAAAATTGCTCTTGTATTTTTAACTCTTGCTTGCATATAACAACCCCGGACAAGGAGAGATGTGTTGTTTACACATTGAACACAGCATTGTTCTCAACATTTACTCATTTCTCTTTGTAATTTGATCTAATCATAACACGTTTGCTTTATGTATGTCATTACTATACCACTATGAACACTTCATCATTTTTCCCATGATTATTCTACAAGTTCATAACTAGCCAAGTCCTCATCTCTTCACCCCCAGCTAAACATCCTCTTTGCATAAATGTGTGCTCTCTAGAATAAAGGGTCTCATTTTCTTTTTTCCTTTTGTTATTAACCATTTCAGCAGAGAACAGCTAGTACCAGCAGATTTCTAGCAGATTCAAGGTTCGCTTGTGTTGGTTCTTATATTTTTTATAAAACATATTGTGGTATGAATAAGAGTTCAAGCCCTGGTGAGAATATATGAAAATAAAACATGGAAAAATTGGGCTTATTTTTGCTTCTCTCTACCAAAGGAAAACTCACATTAGCACCATTTTTTTTTCCATTCATTTATGTGAATTTAAGTAACTGTAAAGAAGCAGTGGGTTGGAACTCAGAAATCTTTGTTTGATTGACTGAAATGAGACCACCAAATGCCTTCTGGAGGCAGCCTTTGCTAGTATATATTTTCAGAGCTGAGCATTTAGAATCTAGTTCCTCATGTGTCTTCATCATTGTCAGACCAGAACTAAAACTCCTTATTGAACACTGGGAGATATCAACCTTAAAGGCAGGCTCTGTTCTGATCTCCTTCTTCGAGACTGTAGCTGGCTTTTCTACCAAGCCTTCTTAGGAAGAGCATTTACAGTGTTTTCAGATGGACAGTCCGTCTTGTCTGCAAAAACATTCTGCTGTGGTTCTAGCCTTTTAAATATATAGTACATATATAGTTCTATAAAACTAGTGGTCTGGCTTTGGTATTTAGTAACAGGTTAAATTAAAGTCTGTGGTATCAGCCAAAGTGAGCATTATGCAACTTCCACATCTGGGACATCTATTCAGTAACCAGAAGTGAATGCTGCAGTGCACTAAGACAGTGAAAAATTATTTTAAGCTATTTTTTTTCCCTTGTGTACAGATGAGGGCGGCATGGCATTTGACAAAATAAAAAATTGCTTCTGGCTTCAGTTAATAAAATAATTTACTAGATTCCCCTTGAAATGAGTTTTATGCCTTTTCTGTCTAATTTGATGTTTCCTCAAAAAAACCTCCAAGTGACAAAACATTACACCCACTGTTTCTTAAAAGAATTTGCCAAAAAAGAATAATTATGCGAGACTGCTATAACTCAAATTTGAACTGGAACTTACTGTGTAGGAATATGGATTTCTATTACACTGATAGGCTTAATTCCTCTTCAGGGGGCATGGACAAGAGCTGATCAGCAAACAGGATTTATGTTGCATGGGAATTCTAACAGTTTGACATTTGCTTGTCAAATCATTAAATATTTCCATAGGACTGTTACCAAAAAAAATCCCAACTTGCTTTGGAAATGTCACACAAAAATATCTACATTTTGTATCAAAATGTCAAAACAAAACATTGATTCAAGCTGCTATGTTTCAAAATGTCAATTTGGTATAGTTTTTATCAGTATTTTGGCTGTATCTGATGTGTAAATTCTATTTAGAATTTTTTTGAGAAAATTTCATTGAATTTTACTTATCCAGAGTAAAATAAAGGCTCAAAAAAAACCCTATGTTTTTCAACAACATTTTTTTTGCTAGAATTGTCTCACAGCTCTACAGACAATAGTACATGGAAAAATACTTTTTTATTAAAACTTCCTAAAAGGTAGTTTTTGCCATTTTTAAAAACTGCAAAGAGTGTTTGAAGATACTATTAGACAACAACATCCACAACCTCAAGTACAACAATAGAAAATAAAGAAAAAAGGAAAACACTCAGTTTACTGAATCTATGGCCAATAGCATGGAAAAAATCCTTCACTGCATGTGCAAATTCCACCCTCGTTACATTTGTAAATAAATCTCGGTAAAGAAAGACACTTCTTATTCATGGTATGAACAAGATATTTCAGTGACTACCTTACTCATCTTAGGAACAGTAAATCCCTGAGAGCTCACCTCAGTACAGACAATGCTAGGGAGAATGTTTTGGAATAGCCAAAAATAAGAACACTCAGTGGAGAAATCAGACTCAAAGTATATCCATATATCCATATCCATATCCTGAAAATCATGCTGCTAGTTCGACCACAGGCTGTCAGAAGCCTCCCTACACTGGGTTTTTCACCTTTTGATTTTTCATCTGATGCCTTGTCTCCTAGTATAATCACAGAATCCTAGTGTCATTAAGGTTGGAGAAGACCTCTAGGATTATCTAGTCCAACCATCAGCCCATCACCATTATGCCCGCTAGCCATGTCCCAGAGTGCCACATTTACTTTTTTCTTGAAAACCTCCAGGGAAGAAGACTCTACCACCTCCTTGGACAGCATCTTCCAATATCTTGTCACTCTTACTGAAAAGAAATTTTTCTTGATATCCAACCTGAACTTCCCTGGTGTGACTTAAAGCCATTACCTCCCATCTTACTTACATGGCTTATGTATCCTGGCTGCATCTGCCACATAGAACCTTGCTAATTGTGGGAATTACAAGGGATGTTATCTCAGTGATATGTTACTATCCAGTTGTTGTTTTTTGTTTGTTTGTTTTGTTTATTTGTTTGCTGTTTCTTCCCCCTTTGGATTTTCTTGGACCTTTCTCTTCTGGGACAATTTATACTCCTAATGCCCTAGGCCCAATCTTGAGCCCATGAAAACCTCCAGGAATTGAAAACCAGGAGCTGGCCATCTCATGCTCTATTAATCAACAACTTAGACCACATTTTCCTCTTCACCAGCTTTCACTCATAGCACTTCCAAAATTTCTGCACAATGCTAAGCAGTTTTACAGTAATAAAATACATCTCTTAACTAATCTATTATCCCTCTATGTCTGAGAATGTGAGCAAAATCAGAATGTAGAACTCAGTCACATTTTTCAGTTCAACTTGCAAATTTGCCAGTGAAGAAATTATTTTCTCCTGTAACATTCTGGTCAAAAAGCATCAATTGGCAAGTTATGCTCATTTACATACATTTTCTATTAAACTTTTCTATCATAAAAAATTGCCTTTATGATCTAGACACATAATTTATTATGCAATGCACCACCACTATCATCACACTGAATTGCATTTTACGTGTTTATACTAACAGGGAAGGTGATCAGCTTTAGCCTTCTTTTCATTATATGCATCATTCATCCTCCAGCACCAAGATCTCTGGATTCTGTGGCATATCCATCATTATCTAACTGTCAACTATTTTCAGAGGTTCCACTGCTTTAAGCTCATTATTTCTTCAGATTGGTGAATCTACAGAGAATCTTTCCATAACATACAGAATTCAGCATGGTACATATGTACAGATGAATGGTAGAGGTTTGTCCTTCGCAGGCTCTTTGTACCTAGTTTTTGCCCCAGAACTGCAGCATGTAATGAGCAGCAAATGCATACTCATAGTACTAAAAATAATAAAAAAGTTAAATGGCATTAAAAATAATAACCAAATAGCTGCACCTTTGTATGGATGAGATGTTGTGAATAATCCTAGCTTACACATTGTTCAGTAGTTTGGTGTTACTGTCTCTTTATTCTGCAGGCTGCATAGTCAAAGAGCCGCACTAAGATAAGGATTTTTTTTCTGTCTCTGTTTACCTTAGTACATTTAATTTAATCAATAGCTGAATGGGAAAGAGGAGGAGAATTGGATGGTTCAAGAGACTGATAATGTGCTATCGAACTTTTCATCTCTATATCATTGATTCAACATAGGAATTGACACACTGGATCAGAGCAGTGGTCCATCTTCTCAGGTATCTCTCTGACAGTGACCTGTACTTGATGTGCTTCGGGAAGAGGCATCAAAAACCCTGTAGTAAGCATTTATGAAATAACCTGTTCATAGGATAGTTTTTTTTTTCCTAAATCTCCTATTTACAGCTTGCCTGATGTTCACACCCAGGGCAATCAATAACTTTTCAAAAATCTTATAAATTCTACATTTTGTGACAGATGGTGCATTTACCTACATACACGTCCGTCTGCCTCTGCATGCAGTTGAAGTCTTGGCCACCAAATTGCAATGAGTTCCAGAGGAGAATTGTGAATGGCAAAAATGTCTAATTTCACTGTAGTCATTCTTAGCTTGTCATCTTTCTAAATAAATAACCTCTTCTGCAGTGTTTAACTTCTCTTTACTAACCATTATAACTAGCAGCACATAAGTCATCTTCTGACTCAACAAAATAATTTAAAACTTTCAATCTGCCTTGAAATGAAGGATTTTGATGCTTCTAATTATTTCCATTTAATCTCTGTGCTTCATCTGTTTCTGCTGCATTCTCTTTGGGACAGGATAACTAGAACTGAATGTAGTACACTACTCAGTCAGGGCATATCACTGATGTTCTTAATGACATTCTAAGATTTTTGCTATTGTTTCTCTTCCATTCCTTTTGCATCTTAAGTGTGCTTTCTTTTATCTCTGCACATAGTAGAGTGTTTCACAGAACCATCTAGTATATGGCATTCGTCTTATCTTGAGTGACAACAGCAATGTATTTGAGTAGCACAAATTATTCCTTATGTTAGATTTGTCAAAACTAAACCTTATCCTGATTATTCAACAGAATGTGATAAATTTACATGAAGTTTCTATACTGCTTTTTTTGATAGTGAATTTTCTGAAATATTTGAGTTTCCTTCAGTGCTGTTTTTCTTACAATTATAATATGCATTTTGCATAACTAATATACAGGAAAAAAGAAACCAATATCAAACCTTGCTATGAAGTAATCAAATCCACCCACATGCATATACAGATATTAACTTTCTGTAGGTTCACAATGTCTTTTCATAGTTTTCTATTATTTAAACAGCTCCTAACCCTTCTTGTGTTCTCCACCTGTGTCTATTTCATGGCAGCATTTTTCAAATATACATATATATATATATATGTTTCAGAAGTTCAGTTAAAATACACTGTTTGGTTAACATAACACATTCTGGGCTTTCTTTATGTCACTATGTCACTTTCTGTCACACTGTTAATGTCACTATTATATAACACTAAAATCACTGTTATGATTCCAGTGCTAATTTTAATTTAGCCATAATTAGTTGGCATTTCCAGGGACTTTCCTAAAGCCTTAAAAATCAGCCTCAGCCCTTGCTACTTGATTGACAATGGCAGCCTTTACTGGGACATTATGTATATCTAAGAGCATCTCAGCCACTTTTTTCTTAAATACCTTTCCCAATTTTGGATATCCTGTCCCTCAGAAAAAAAAAAGAAAAAAAAAAAAGAAAAGGCAAAAGCAGTTGTCTTTGCTAGCATAAGTGAAATAGCTAATGTTCTCAACTCCAATCTCAATTCAGAATACAAACTAAAAACTGAACTGGTGACCTTGTTAGTAGTCCTAGCAAAGACGTTATATACATGCAGTAAGAACAAAATGACTCTTTCACCGTGGTGAAGATTATTGTCTTTTGATACTAGAATTAAGTAGCTGGTTTTTTTGCTAAGCAAAACCTTTCAGCTTTTTTCTTCTGAGTTCATGCCTAAATGAGTGAGAAGAAGTGCTAAGTCCATCAGGATTTTAAATATTCTTAACAGGAACTACAATGGTGCGGCACTAAGTATACTAGCTAGGCTGCAAGTGATGGGTTCTTAATGCCATTCTAAGACCAGATAAAAATTATTTTTGTTTGTCTCTTTTGCAAAACAGAGTTCTCTAATCCAGCACCTACCAGGAATGTTCAGCTCTGGCTATATGAACCTGAAGACCACCTAGAAACAGAAGCTTCAGATGTGCACAAGTCTCCATCTTCATTCTCTTCTACAGATTTAGCTGAACTGAAGTGTTCAGAGTGAAACTGCCAGCTGGAAGAAAAAAGTCAGCTTAGTTACACTCAAGATTTGCATCACTTCAAAGACACTGAGGATCAAGGAGGCCCACACCCTGTGCCCAGCTGAGAGAGATGAAGAAACTAACAGTGTGGGATGCTTCTCAAGAGCACATCTCCCTCTCCCTGCACCCGCCCAGCATTCCCATTGCACATGGGCACCAGTCACAGCTTTGGGCACAAGAAATTCTGCTTTACTTCTCTGCCCACATCGCTCATAGGCATGTTCAGATAAGCTGAAGATCTACCCTATAGCAAGGGAAACGTACATTATTCTCAATGTTACTTATGCCATCAGTGTTTTCAGGTTAATTTGTAAAAAAATATGACCTGAAAGCCTAAGATTGAGTTTCAAATGAGACAGTTAATTCAAGGCTTGGTTTAATAAACCTAATTTATTATGTGAGATAACAGAGTTCTGCAATTGACTGCACAGCTGCATGGCTGAAGTTAGTAATTCCTGTGAATAATGCCGCTAAAAGTATTATGTAGTCAGTCTGCAGCAGTCAGATGTGGTGCCTCGACAGCAGCTATCTGCTGTTATTGCTAAAATGTGGAAAAAACAAGAGGATGAATCATCTCAGCTGTAAATAACTGAGTTGCAGGGGCACAGCTGGAGCATTACGGCTCCCTACTCTTGCACAGCCCTTCCTATAGCTGCTGCAGCGTGCCACTATTGAGGGCTAAAGATGAAGAAGTTTTGTAACTTGCTTCTGTCATGTTTGCAAAAAAGCATACTCTTATCTCTAGCATTTCTGAGTCTTTTTGGTGTCTATGTAGCACTTCTGGATACCACCCTCAGTAGATGAAAATGTACAATGTTGTAATAAAGGTATAAAGCACTGCAATTACAGCGAATATGCTGGCAATGTCAGAACCAAGGCCAGGTAAATGAGTTTACCCAGAGGGTACTTCTAGGAGTGCAGGAAAATGCTTAATTCCGATAGAATAATTAGAAGACTGAAAGGAGGAAAAAGAAAAAAGAAAAAAAGAGTTACTTGAGTGAATAGAAGTGAGGTTTTCTCATGTACAAGGGCTTAAATGACACTGTAATTTTTCTCCTGAGAAGTTGCAAAGCTGGCCAAGCACAATTCTGAATGATTTGCCTACAACGCATAAGGTATAAGATACCGCTTTTAAGTCAGATGCACCAGTAATCCTTTCTCCTATAGTAGTTTCCCCATCTCCTGTTTTACATCTCACACTACTGTGATTATACAGATTATAATCCATTTAGAAGTGTATTTAAAAAGCAGCATCAAAAACATTTTGAAATACAATCTGGTATTGCAGTCAACAGTCAGAAGGTGGGACAAGTGCAACAATTTTGTGGAAAATGCATGTGAGCTTTGCTCTTATTTCTACTTCAGCTACTCATTTCTACAACATTGCTACTCACAGGTATAAAAATCTGGGAGGGTGAAAGTTGTTAGAATCTGAAATTAAACAAAAATTAAGAGAATGCATGATATCTGCATCTTCAGTTGCATCTTCATTACAATCGTAAGCAAGAACACGCCTGTCAGACTCACAGCGAGGGCTGTCTGTAGCGTGCGTTACCTGGAGGAAAGCATCCATGCAGCGCAGGCCGTTTGATGAGAAACTCAGCAGCACACAGGACCTGCTGCTCAGAGCCTGCTGGTACGCTCGCCCCACAGCACCACCGCGGCAGATGGGGACAGCAGCCAGGGCAGCGATGCTGTGGGGAAGGTGGCTTCTTCGTAACACTTCCACTTCAAGCAACTTCATGTCAGCAGTCAAAGTTACTGGTTCATGGAGTAGTGGCCTCCTGAAAATTGCTGCAGGACTGACATAGCTGTTAGTTTATCTGGCTAGCTTTAATAAATGGATGTGATACTATAAGGCTTGCTAAGGGACGCTGGCTCTCTATGCACAGCAGAATGGTTGGGTTAGTGGATTTTCATACTGATTTTCCATTGCTTCAGTGAGATAAAAATGAACCTGGAAAAATGTAGGAGACATAACCACCTTTTTCTTTTTTTCCTGCGTTTGTTAATATCATGATGTGCTAATGCACTTCATAACAAACGCTAATATTCAAACTACAGAAAAAAATCATAGTATTTCTATTTCATTCATAGTTGGATATGAAAAAATGAATGAGCATTCCCCAGTCTGAGCTGCACAGAAGAAAAAGACTTTTCAGTACATTCTTTGACAGTAAACCTTCATCTTACCCTTCCAGGTGGGAAAGTATTTTTGGTTTTTTTTTTCATGTTTTTAATCATACTGCAGACCTCTCAGCTGACAGCCACTCCTTTATTCATGAGCCTTTGTATGGCTTAAGGATGATACAACCTCTTAATAACCTTAATCAGGTTATTTTTTATTGTGTTTTAATTCATTATAATCCCAGTAAGTCTGTGGAAACCTGTGGAATTAAAATTTGTTTCTTTAATGGCTTATCTTTAAAACATTAGGTACAAAAGGCATTAAATTATTATTTGTCAAGAAAGAAACACATACATTGGTAAGAAAAAACTTTACAATGATAGATCTCAAGGTTTTATTTAAAGGGAACAGAACAAAATCCATAAGGGGTTGCCCTTTCCCCTTAGTTTGAACTCACAAGGTAATGCTAATTTGTCACTAACTCTTCAAGTTACTACTTTATAGCTACTCCAACAACATCTTTTGGCAACATCTAAGATGTCCTGCTGCGTACAATTAATCAGTATGTTGCTTTGCAAGTGAGTTGTGATACAGAACCCAGTATGTACATCACGGTATTGGTGTTGGGTATTCGACTGCTGGTCAGTGAGACTGCAGTGTAAGCGCAGTGGTCAGTTCTCCCCTATAGTTTGAGTCTAATGTAAGAGTCCAAAAAAACCAAAAACAAACAAAAAAACCCAACAACAACAACAAAAAACAACAACAAAGCAAAACCAAATTGTGAAAGAAGAATCTCTAAAAAAAAAGAAAAAATCCCCCAAATTAAGATTTCTTCTTTTTTTAAATTTTAAATATCTAAAGATCGAGCATTACTGTGAGTTGAGTTTCACTTGGTTGAAGAAAAAAATAAATAAATGGTAAAACATATGTGGACTACATTTGTTTCTTGAAGGGAGGAAGGTATGCTCAAAGCACTGTTGTACTGTCATCATCAAACAATGGGAATCTTTGGTTCCAAGCACAGCTTCTGGTACAAAGATGAGGCAAGCTGATATTTATAATTAAAATAGCATATATGTAGCCAGTTACTGAGCTCCTTGCTGGCACCTCACACCAATCATGATTATCAGTCAGAACCCAAGACCCAGATCAGAATATAAAAGAGACTTTGTTTGAGGGAGAGATTACGTGTTTATGTGTGATAATGTGTTGCTGGCTTTTCTCACTTTTTAAGTTATGGCTCATCAGGTAGCATTAAGATGATAGATTCAGGAATATGTTTATGATTGACCACATACAAGAACATCTATCACCTATACTGAATATAATATTATGTGTTAGTTCTGGATTTGTTTTATTGTATAATTAGCAAATCTTTGTAGAGGATGTTTCTCTGCGATGTAACGAACTACTATTCTACAAATTCAAACTAGCAGTTCTGTTTGTGTGTTGGCACTGGAGCCACACAAGTGCTCTAAGAACACCAACTGAGAAGACAAGACTTAAAGAAATTCACTGCACTGATTTTTTACATTCCTGACAGCACTTACCAATCCCATGTGATTCAGACATAGTTTTTACTTTCAACAGCTCTCCCAATTAAGCCCAAAATTCAGAAAGCACCACTTCAAGAGACAAAGGACCAAGACAAGCAAGAAGAAAGTAAAAGAAAGAAGCAAGGAGTAGAAGGAAGGCAAGAAGATTTTATAGCTAGGTTCTACACACTTAGAGAAAAAAAAAAAAAAAAAGTACACTTAATACTCTGCTTCTGCCACTTTCCTCTGAAGTATTCACTACTATCGGAGACAGGAAATTGAGCCAGATGAGGCTTAATCTAATATCGTTACTCCTGTAATCCTATTTCCATGGAGATCTGTTATTTCACTGAAGGCAGCAGAACTAACAGATTCTGTTATTTGATAATTGTGGATCTGTTTTTAAGGATCTAACTGCAATAAATTGTCTACTTGCCCTTCCTTAGATAGCAGGCCAAATTCTGCCCACAGGTCTTTGGAGTCAATGTGAGACATACATGTGCTGTTAGGACAGACCTGGACACTGGTGGCCACATTCCCTACAAGTCGGCCTGTACTGTGCATTTCTGTTTTTCCTGTAGGAAAGGAATCTTAATTTATAAGCTCACGACAGTCTGTGTTTGAAACAATGTGCTCTTAAACCAGTAATTCTAGTGTTTGTTTTCTGAATTTAAACTATTTCCAAAGAGGTGATATAGGATATAGACCAACCGAAAGTATAGAGTTAAAAAAAGAAAAGGGGAGAAGAGAGAGAGAAAAGAAAAAGGAGGAAAAAAAAGGAGAAAAAAAAATTAAAAAAGTAAAAGAGGAAAGAAAAGAGGAGAGAAGAGAGGAGAAAAAAGAAAAGGAAAAAAAAGTGGAAAAAAAGAGAAAAAAAGGGAAAAAAGAAAGAAAAACAGAAAAGTGGTATGGGCGTTTACTTGTAAAGCAGAAGAAAATAATGCTGTAAACAATAAAATACAAGTTTATATGATCAGTTTCCCTATAATCTGTAGTCCTCAGGTTTCCAAACACAGGGTTTTGCTATTTCTGCCTGGTTGCAAACACTTCAGCTGCCACTCCTGACAAAGCACCATCACAGCCATGTAGAAGCATGGTGAAGATCCACAGGCAGGTGCGCAGCACAGCTTCTCCAGAGAAGGCAGAGTGCCTGCATCCCTCTGCTTTGGGTCTCAGCTCTGCGGATATAACTGTCATTTGCTCGTGTGCTCTTACGAGCTATGGGGCAGTTAAAAAAAAAAAACACTGAATATGGTTAAACATGTATTATTAACTTGTTGTTAAGCAATAACAGCTAATGGGAGAATTTCCTAGCAGTTAATGATTGACCAGAAGAGATGACTGGGGACCTTAAAACAGTCAGCCATTAAATGTGGAGCAATACCCTTGCTTTTACCCACCGTAGCTACTTGCATTTCCCCCAACCCCCCCCTCACCCCCCATTTACAGCTTCAGATTTCTGCACTCCATTAATATGAATTTCAGTTTCTTTACTTAGCTATGTACTTATTCCCAGCCTTAGTAGCTGGCACATCAAATCTTCATTCACAATAATCTAAGAGATATCCAATAAATTGTGCTTGGATTGCTGATTAAATTAAGATTATTATGAAGTATTAAAATGAAGATTTTATCCACATTTTAGTGGTCACAGATGAAAAAACTACAAATATCAGTGTAATCCATTTATTAGTTCATGGAAAAGTCCTATAGGGAGTGTTACAATTCCCTATGCTATCCCTGAGTGCATTTTGCATTAGAACCTCTGATTTAGCTGAAAGATGTAAAAAAAAAAAAAAAAAAAAAAAAAAAAAAAACGCACACGGCCAGATCCCTCCTGGCTACACATCTGAGAAGGCTCAGGAGCATAAGGTCGACACACAGCAACTCTCGCTCACAAAATGAGCCCAGAATTACCTGTTTCAGATGTTAATATGCAAAAATTTTCCAGGTCTGAAGCTTTTGACCAAATCACACCACTTTTGTGGTCTGTTTTCCCTCTCTGTTCTTCCTCCTCCCTCTTTTCCTCCCATTACCTGCCAGGCACACAAAAACTGTGGAAGCTAACAGGCAGCAAACTACAAACAGGCAGCAAACTATTTCATGGAAGCCTGTTTTAAGTAAAGTAGTTGTTTATCTTATTCAAGGAGTCTCATAATAGATCCAAAGTTTTCCTGTCTGAACAAAAAATTTTGCAATAAAAAAGGAAAAGAAGAAGTAAAGTTATTGAAATCTCAAAACAAAATGTTTAGTCCCTTCCAGATGGAAGCAATTTGTAGAGCAGAAAAAGCCTAAGACTAGGGAGGAGGATGGGATTATTTTAGCACATTTTAGAATTCTTGCAGTGTGAGTTGACTCAGATTTTGCCCAAAGCTATATAATGTTATTGGGATACTTATTGACTAAGATTAATTTAAAAGTAGATTTTTCTGATCATAATCACATGAAGGAACTCTTTTGGGTAACTGTATGTGCAGCTTGAGCAACCTGATGGTGCAGCTTTCACTCACAGGGATAGCCAGCACTCTCCTGCTCGTGAGCCTCTGCAGTCAAATGCCCATCACATTCGTAACTTCACTTTGCCTGCTTTTGTTTTGAGACTGAATATCTCTGTTTCAGTCATGTCTTTAAGGCACAGGAAGAGTCAGGCCTTCCTTGTGGTGGGTGCTTTTCAGAGAGATTGCTCCCTGCTGCCTCAGTGAAAAGAGTTTATGTGTGGGATGAGTGGGTCCACCTCCTACTCACGGCCTCTGTCCTTCCGCTGGCCTCCAGATCTGCCGCTCCTTCTTTCCTATTCTGTTCTTGACCTCTTCTCACAATTGCCCATCTCTCTGTGGATGGTCTCTCTGCTGTTCTCTCTTTCACCTAATATGGGTTTTGATTTGCCACGGGGAAAAAAAAAAAAAAAAGACCCAAAGAAATAACGTTGGCTTTTAGCTCTACATTTATGCTTCCTGAACAGAAACTCTGCCTGCATGAAAATCAAATAGGGAAGAGAATAAAACATGGTGATTTTGAGACCAGATTTTCCCTGATTCCCAGAGAAGCCCAGAAGTCAGAAAGTCACTGTCAGCTCCCTGTTTCTGTGTTTCAGCCTTATTTTCAGCACAGGTGAGAGCTTTATGCCACCACTCTTGGCTCTTATTCTGTCTTTCCTGGAGTGGGAAGCATGTGGGAATGCATGACAGAGCTTCAGCTCCTGCAATCCTGAGGTGGTGAATACCATTACAAATTAGAGCAGCCCTGAAAGTGCTCCAGCTTCTGCCTAAGGACAGCCCCAAACCTCCTTACAATCTGCGCAGGCTGATCTCAGCAAGGTTCTGCAAGACCCCAGGTTTTCTCTCGGGAGGCTCACAGGGTGTTATAAGAGGGCAGAGCTCGGCTCGGCGCGGCTAAGTAGTGTCAAAGGGAGACCATCCGATGATAAACACAACGTGAGCTGAAGTCAGAGGCAGCAGCAGACTCTGCCTCTCAAACCACGACAATGTTCCTGTTTGGCTACAACTACATGATCTCATTTACAGAACTGCAAACTAACAATACACTATGAAAATGCAAAGCATTGTGCTAACCGGGAGTTTGGCAGTGTCCTCCTTTGGTACATTTGTCTCATAATTAGAAGATAGTTTTTTTGCCTGTGAATAATAAATACTTTGAGCTCGAATTAATTCAAATATTTATTTATCCCCCATCTCACTTGGTAAAATAATAGAGATATTCTAGGCCATCTCCTATTGCCCATTAATGTTGTGTATATAAATAAGCCAGGTTATCTTTTCCTTGTGAGAAATGTTTTATCTTGCAGTCTCTTGTCTAGTGGTTCAGTACTCCACCACTCTAAATTAGGATACTTTATCTTAAGGCTTCATAATCTTACGAGACTATAATTGGAAAGTTTATAAAAAAAAAATCCTGCTTTGTAAGCTTGGCAGCTGAGATAGAAAGAGGGAATGAGAAGGGCTACAGCAGAATTACACCATCACTGCTAGCCTGACTCCGCTTGACAGAGCCGTTTAATATTTTGACAAGACAAAATATAAAGCAGCATTTTATTCTGTAGAGACTTCACTAGACACAAGCATGGAAGTGCTTGTGATCAATAAAGTTTGCGGTGGAGAGTGATTTATTTACAGCAGGGTATTATGTAGAGAAAGAGCTGTGATATTTCCACAGGCTTTGACGGCATAATGGGCCCCTCTCAATCCTTACATGGAAGGGTTAGATTGTCATGGTTGCTCAGGCAGTATTCAAAACGTTATCTGATCAGCCTTAAAGACTTCAGAACGAGACAGATGATTAGTTACCCTAAACGATCCTCATCATGCAGAAATTGATGATTTAATATAGTCAATGACAGACGATTCCATTTGTACTAGATAAAGTGTCTGCGGTTTGTATCAATCATAATAGAGTTATTATTGAGCATAAAAGAAAAGCATGTTTAATATCATTAATTCCAGATATGTCGCTTTCCACATCTGGCATTCATCCATAGAGCAGAACCACTCCAGGCTATCATTCCTGCCTGTGTGCTGGTGACTCCAGTGTTTTTTGTAATTTCAAAATGTTTTTCAGCACCTCCAGCTAGGTGCAATAACAGTTTACAGATTACCTATGTCATCACATTTTGACAAACTTCTCAATCTGATGTGACCTTCATCTTTAGCCATCTGCTTGCCTTTGTTTCTGCTTTTTTTTAATAAACCTCTGCAGCTTAAAGCTGTAGTGGTTTGTTCCATATTCCTCTAGGTCAACATTTCACCTGTGTAAATCCAGAAACACAGACTGAAATGTACAGACAGTAACCTGGGTTCAAGTCTCAAGGTAGCTGACTGTGGTAAAACATCCTACGTGTGTGGTGTCATCACTTACAGCAAATGATTTTTAATTGTTAAAGGTTATAAAAATCCTCCCCCACCCAAATAAATAAATAAATAAATAAATAAATCAGTATTTGGAAAATACCATTTGCAAAAATGGCCCTCCTGCAGGGTCTGGTTTTTTACATTCCTAGCAAATGTAGGGCAGAATCTGTGTGTTTCCATAACCAAATCATAACATACCTTTAAGTGAATGAGAAGAACCCATGTGGCTTAAACCCCTACATGTGCAATTTGTTAATTTGTTGTGGAGCACAGGCCCTCATCAGAGAATCCAAACACATGTGCTACTGCTCTCTGGTTGTTATAGAGTGAATTCTTGGAAATTCACTGCATCTGTTTGCAGATTTTTTTGTCCCTGTTTTCCTGAATCCCAAGTAAAACTTCAAATGAGGAAAGAGGTGCCTATGGGATTTTGTTTCTCTCCTTATTCTGATGCATGATTGTATGGTTTTAAGAGATAAATGCTCAAAACCAGAAAATAAAAGGATTATGAGCAAGCTTGTTTTGAAACACAAAGCCCGAGATTTCTTGCTATATTGTTCAAATCAGAATATTGGCGAAGCATTCTTTTACATGTGGTTGTAGGGGCCTACTCTCTTTTTTTTCCTCTGCTTACATGAGTGTTTTATACCAGTGGGGAGAGCAATCCAAATGAGTTGGCTGCCTGCCAGTTCAAACAGCAGGAAGTTTACTGATGCTGGAAGCTTTATTTATTTTGTGTTTTATTTTGGAAGGAGGAGTAAAGAAGGCTAATAACATTTCAGGGGCAAAGAGTGAGTTGTTGTCCTGCACTGCAGGCTCTGCTAACAACCAAGCATTGCAACATCTCCTATACTGCAAGTTCAATTTAAAGATCAAATCCACCATTACCTCCTCCTCTCCTACTGTCACTCCTCCTCCAATGAAACAGACAAGAAAACTAAATCATCTGAGTAACTACTACTATATAAACATGTATTGCAATTGGGGGAGGGAAAGAAGCAGTAACTACTTTGTAGAACCCACTTAATTCAGTGCAAAATAATAGGTTCTCTCCATACCTTTTTTCCATATATTACTTGGAAAAATTAAATAAATAGATAAACAGAAATTACACCAGAATTGAAAAGATCTTTGTCATTTATAGGAAAAACTTACAGGAAATCTTGTGAAATTTTAAAACCAGCTAAATATCAGATGTGTAAAAATGCAGTTTATGCTTTACAGAAGGGGTAACACAAACCCCACAAAACTTTTCCCTCAGAGCATCCAAGCGCCATAAGCTGCCCTGAGGGACTGAGAATAAGTAGGAACATCCTTGCAAGCTGTTACTGGCAGAAGACATGCTCCACCAGCCTTATCATCAGCAACAGCAAATCTCAGAGACCTCAGGTAAAGACCTCCAGCCACAGCTGAGGTTGTTTGAATGACCAAAGCAGTTCTGTATATGAAACCACCACAAGCAGCTGGTCTTAAGGCAATTCACCCTCTTGGCTCCAATTTCTACTTATACGTGAAATGGTCTCAGTTTTGTCAGCCACTTTAAAAAAAAAAAAAAAGAGCTATCTATCAAGGAGGATACAAGGAGCAAACATTACCTTATTTTGGTCACTACTTCTCATATTAAAAACACTTTAACTGCTGAGAAAAAAAAAAATAAAGGTAAAAATATAAGTATTCAATACGGGAAGCTATAAATAGAAAATACTGATGCTGAATATAGCATCTGGCTTAAAGCAGTAGTCATCAGTCATCACAGTAACTCAGGTTCGCATGATAGCTGAATCTGTATGAACAGAGTAACAGGTGCCTGATTCCTTTGTAGCATTAAACCCTTAACACAGTTATTTTGTTCTGCATGTATGTATTGTATACATACCCATGTATGCATTTGTGTGCATGCACGTGTGTAAGGGTAAATGGGAAGAAGTCCTGCCAATGAGTTAAAAAATAATGGAAAATATGTTTTCCATTCTTCAGGCTAGTCTTGACAGAAAATAAGAAACTACTTTCCTCTAACTGAGCCCACTGGAAATTACCACCAAGCCACAGAACACCTACCTTTGGTCTTCTATTCTCTAGCATGGGGCATAGAAGAAAATATCTGGTTTCACAGGTATCAGACAACATCAGAGTGCTTGCATCATACTCTCTCTAAGTCATCCCATGGCAAATCTATCTAGCATCTTTTGAAAGAAAGAAAAAAAAATCCCAAAACCTGAAAGGAAAAGAGTATTCAAATCATTCTTTTGCATATTAAAATATTTTGTTAAGGTAACTGGCTCTGAAGGATAAGCTCTGAAGGAAGATCTAGGAAGAGATGCAAAAATAGGATGCACTGGATTACAGCAGTGAATATGTGGGTAGACAGATTTAAAGAGTGAATTATTGTCTGAATAAGATTTCCAGTCTTGGAAATTAAAAGGTTCAGAGAAAGCTCTTGAAATCAAAAATATGAGAGGGTACTGACAGTACCATATAAAATGCAGAAGGTGAAATTGTCTGTATTGTTAGAAGATAAAAAGAAGAGTAATGACTTCTTTAAGTGAGGGGTAGATAAGGAGCTATAATATAAACTGAAGAGCTGGCCAAGAAGAGATACAGCCAGTGGTCACTCTGTCCTTCGGTGTGTATATCTGGTACTCTCCACCCAAGCTGGACTGGCTTGGCCAAGGGAAGGCAGGTCTTGGTCCCTGGGAAAGGCATAGAGATCCAGTCTTCTTCACTATCAATTCCCACTCAGACCATAATACCAGCAGCATGGACATGACGTGCAGCTGTTTGCAGTAACAGCCAGTCCCTCCACACCCCAGTGCTCAGCAGCAAGCTTACATTCCCCTGACCCGCAATAAAAACTAAAAGAAATCAGGAGCTTAAAATAAGGGAGAATAATAATAATGGAAATTGTTATGTAATACTGATGGGGGCTGAGGACAGTATGGGAAAATGTGAAGGCATGTGGAAGCTTTATCTTTGAATTGGTACCAGCAGAACATCTCCAGCAGGCATGCAGGTGAGTTGTGCAGCCCTATGTCATGGTGAAACTGGATTCCTCAGGCTGTCAGAGCTCAGCCTTACTGTCTACACAGTTTTGCAAAAAAATCTGTTTTCTGGCTAATTTTGGAAGCCAGCTGTGATTTACATCTCCCTGTCCAGCAGCAGGATTTTCTCATGAGAATCAGTCTCTTTTCAAGTTCAGGACTGCCTCTAAAATCTCAAGATGTTTGGTTAAAGTGACATTTCAGCCATTTCCCTTCAGCAAAAGTGACACCGAACACAATAGCAAAAGAACTGAGAGAGGGCCATATGTAGACTGGCAAGAAAATCAGACTCAAGAGCCAGTACTATGTGGAACCACTTAAAGTCAAGACATATTATTTTATTATTTCTCGCCTTTCAAGCAAATACGTATCTTTTGTGTCCACTCTTTGGGGTCACATGGAAGAGTGAAACCTTGGAGACCGGAAGGAAAGAGAAAATAACAGACTTTGTCATAGTGGCTGCAATCCTGAGCAGTTTCTCCTTTTTTTTTTTTTTTTCTCCCAATATTATAAATTAGCTTCTTGTGCAAGAATTCACCTTTATAAAAGCATAGTGAATTCCTTTTCTAATTTACCAGAGTCAACTTCGCTTCAAATCACTGTTAATCACTTACATTTGTGTTTTTTACAAAACTGAAACAAACATCTGTAAATGTGTTGTGGGGCACATAGTGGTACATCTTGCATACTTACACATATATGTTTTAATACATACACAGTTACATCCATAGCATATTCATCAGTAAGAAACTGCACTGAAGTTCAATTCAACATTGTGGTCAACACCACCCAGCAATTTAATTTTTTTTTTTTTTTTTTTCAGGTCATGCATTCAGTCATGCATTCAGTTCTACCAAAATGATGCAGTTGATCTGATTGTTAGTAACAAAAGTAATTAACTTCAGTTCAGGTTTGCTATAATTGCATTGCTACTAACTTCACAGACTCCAGAAAAATGTAAGAGTATGGTTGAGGGGAGATCACTGCACTGCAGCCCCAGTAAACACCAGCTCATGTCTTTGGGGCATCCTCAGGACTTTTGTACAGGCATATTATCACTCCTTCATCTTATTAACAGTCTGCATTTGCACCCCTGCAGTTTAACGCTATTTTTCCTTTTCTTACTTTGCTATTTGATTGCTGCTCCACCCACAGCATCACACAAGGCGAAGGGCCTCTTTCCCCATCACGTGGGTTTGCACGGCTTCCCCAGGCCCTCAGCTTTCCTTCTTCAGACCTCCCCCAAGCATTTCCTTGTCTGCAACCTGTACCTTTTCCACCATCAGATATCCCATTCTGCTCTTCCAATCTGCACATTTGTGATAGCTTTTTTACTTTTAAGTAATAAAACCATAGGTTCCTCTACCTCTTGTTCTCTCTCACTTGCTGCTTAGTAATGAATAAGTGGGCTCAGAAGGACTATCATAGGGAACAAACCTACAGTGAACAGGGAAGAGATGGAAAGAAATTAAGGTCTAAGAGGAACTGGATGATACCATTGGTGATAGCACACATTCACTTGGCTGGCTCAAGCTTTCCAGATACCTCGGGAAGCATAGATTTGCACTGGAGAGAATCTCAGGCTTTCTTGGTCTAATGTTCTCAACATGTGGAAAATCACCTGTACTTAATATAGCTTGCAGAGAAATCTGCTCGTATGAAGAAAATGTAAACAAAGATGATTGATTCAGAGTCTGAATACTCAGGTGGGAGACACTCCCACACGTCCACTCCTGAGGACATAGATATACAATCCCTGGCTTGTTCCAGTCTGCTGGGTCTCACACAGAAGGATTAGTGAAAGCAAATCCTGTTAAGAGTGTTCATATGCCTGGCTTGCATAGTCCTGAGTTCCAGCACACTCCAGTATCCCAGTGAGCTGGACAACAGCTTGATATCATAGCTTTGATGGGATTTTCACCAGCATGCTGTCCTAAAATCACAACGGAGAACTCAGACCTCATCTCCTAGGATGTCTTTAAGCCAGCGTGATATGCATGTTCTTTATCAGATGGACCAAAAAGGCTCAATTAAAAAATACAGAAGAGTCCAAATCAGAGTGTTAGTTGTCCTTTCCCTTCACGTTATAAGATCTTTTTCACATAAAAATGCTCTGCAGTATGTACTAAAGTCAAGGTTGTGAAAAATCAAAGCACCTTTGATCAAACTTGGAAATTAAAAAATATGAACCTTAACAACCATATTATATAAACAGATAATAAAATACAGATGAATAGATTAACTGGTACCCCACTTTGCATCATGCACATGCACATCTACAGTGCAGTAATATACATTACTGAATAATAAATCACACTTTGATCCAAGTAACCCAAAGCATTTTACAAACACTAATTAAAACTTGAAATTTCTCTCTCAGGTACTTAAATAGCAATGTACATAATTTGTAGGTGTAAAAAGCAAGGCAAGGGAAAGGTAAATTGACTCAGGATCAGAGGAGGAATCTAAAAAACCAGTAAAATTATATGATAGTCTGCATGCCACTTTGTGCAAACTAAGGGAATGTGTCCTTTGTGAATCTAAAGAACTTGAACGTTAACATAAGTCTGAAAAGATTTTCCAGAAAATTACTAGTCAGAGTTCATTTAATTAATATAAATTCTAAGCATTTGTTTTTAAACTCTTACATAGGCTTTATTCTTCCACCATTTCCTGATATCTCAGGACTCTTGATGGAAAAAAGCTCATAATAGGAACCAGCTCAGTACCACCTCAAAACAGCAGTACATGTTCTCCCACAGTGACCACTAATTGGTCCTCCATGGCAGGTGCTGCTGCCTGCAGGAATTTGCATTGCATCGTGAAGAAGCATAGAAACGAAAAAATAATTACAGAGCAGCTGAGGAGAGAGAATGTTGCCACAAGCAAAGTGTGATCCCTCAACAGCCCAGCCTCTCCCCAGGCTCTATTGTGCATTGCTTGGTGACAGCAGGGCCAGCAGTGGCCATTGCCCCACCTCTGGGTGCACAGGCAGCACTGATGGGCTCACCCATCCTCCTCCGTGGAATTAACGTTTTGCCTAACTGAAGCTATATCTGTTCTCATGAAATGATCCGAACTGCAAAATAACCAAACTAAAGTAAAAAAATGGCCATCCTTATTCTTGAATTTTTTTTTCTGCCTATGAGCATGGCTTGTTCCTCAGCACCGTGTGAGATGAAGGGACAGGAGGAGGGAGGCAGATCTATAAGTGTGGAGGAGTGGTCCCTCAGACAGAGTTTTCTGCTAGAATTGTTCATAAAATTTGCAGAGCACTGGGAGCAGCTTGATGACATTCCTGGGGTATTTAACATTATTGATCTTTTTTGACAAATGAGTAATGTAACACGCTCATTACCATTAATCATCCTTTTTCTAATTCAGGTAAACAAGGGGTTGTTTGGCTCACGCTCAACTAATATCTGTTTTCGTAATTATTTTTACAAAAATCCTGTTTGATGAAATTCAAATTGTATTTATTTGGAAGAAAAAAAAAAAAATTGACGCCCCTTTCATTTTAGCCAAGTATTCCATAAAGAATCAACTTTCCTAATCATCCTTTTAAAGAACAAAAAAAAATCAAGCATGCTATTATGCCTTAGAATTACATTTTAATTCTCGTTCTGCTGTTTTTGGCTGTGCTAATATGGAATTCAACTTCATGCTTCACAATGAGGCCAGGTAGAGAACAATCACATTCTCATCCTTTCGTTTGCCTCTGGCAGCTGGGTTTTTATTAGGCATGGTTAAAAACCCCATCTGTTCCCACTGCCCAGTGCTCGTGGGCTGCCCAGTGCTTGCTGCTCCCAGAGGAGCCTGTTTCCTCCCCAGACGCTTGCAGTGGTGTGAGACAAGAGGATGCACAGCTGCCAGCTGTGGCACCAGCTCCTGCCTTGCTCCCAGCAGAGAGGAGCATTTCAGGCCCTCACAGCACCCTCTTTGCCTGATGTGTCAGCTGCCCTGAAGGGAGGAGTCACAAAAATATTGCTATTTTTTCAATATACCCTTCCTGGTGCTTCCAGCCTACCTCCACCTTGACCCCTGTGCCCTTCCGCCAACAGCCATGGTGTCACAGCACCAGCAACATTTAGCATGCACCCAGCTTTCTGCTGTTTGCAGCTACATCTTCCAAGAAAGAATGAAGGTGATATTTTCCCCATTACCACATTAGTACTCCAGTGCTGTTCTACGTGTACTGTTCTGACAAGCTCATCAAAGAACAATTTAAATAGAGATGTAAAAGCATATTTATTTATCCTAATAAACATACCAGTAATAACACTTCTGCTGTGATGCCTCTGTTTCCTGAAAACCAACACACCCTGAAATAGTATTGAAAGGACCAATTGCTTGAAAGTTTTTAGAAAACAATATGTATTGAAGATCCAGTAAGTCACACTAATAGGAATCCTCTACAGCACATGACTCCATAAAGGATAAAAGTTATGAAAAACGCTCACTTTTGTTTTAAAAATATAGTGTGAAGTATTTAGCTTGTTATCTAAAGAATGGAGCAGAGGTAAAGATGAGATCTTTAAGGAATAAAAGGGAACTATTAGTAACGTGCACCATTAGATAACTCAGAACACTTATTTTAATTTTCCAATGGAGCCTTAGTTCCCAACAATCACAATAGGCAGTTGTAAGAAGGGTTTTTGTTAAATGGCTCGACAAAACACTCTTATGCCTTTGAATGAAAAAAAAAAAAAAAAAAAAAAAATTGAAATTGGCAACAGTGGCATACTTAGACTTTCTGAAAATACACAAAGAGAAGAAGAGTGGTTGGCAAAAAGTGAATTTTAAAATTTATGTATTCATTACTAACATGAAATCTGTGCAGTTACCTAGCACTAATATAAAATCCTGATCATGATGGGACCACTATAAGAAAAAATCCACAGTAAACATAAACGCAGTTAGCTAAGATGTACAGTAATAAATACAAGCCTGACATAATTTTCTAGTCAAAGGATTGTTAGGGAGCATAACAAATGTCTCCCCACTGCTCAACTCCTCTCTGCTTTCTGATTTTTACACCACACAGACAGTGATATCAGAATGAGAAAAAGCAGCTTGCTGCTTCTTCTTGGCCCCTTGAATGTCAGATGGCTTGTTCAGAGAAAAAGTTTAGAAGTGAATCACTTCAGTGGAAAAACAGATGATAGCACTGAAATGGATCAGCTAGTAAAAAGAGAGAATTGGGATTTCACCAAGCTCCAAGATGCTCCTACAAGATCATGTCTGCTGAGGGGGGACGCGGGGGTTGGAGACAATGAATTGAACATTAAGCTACAAAGAAAATGATAGAGTATAAATCGTTAAAAAAGGGAAAGTGATGTATAGAAGAGCTTGACATAGCAAATAGTCAGCGTGCTGATGGGGAGAGGTGCAGAGATACTGTCTCTGATACCTGAGAGAGAGCAGAAAGACTGAAAGAGATGGAGGACACCCAGCTCCCTTTACACGCCTGCATTTACATCAGGACCAACATGTTTCATTAAGGCAAAGACTGGGGAAAAAAAACCACCAACTTTACATCATGAAACTACCTTCAGAATGTTTGTGCCAGAATGTGTCAGCAACTAGGGTCACTTTGGTCATTGGGTGCAGATGTGTGGTTTTCAAGCACTGTGCTCTGGCCATAGTTTTGCTTGTCCCACTTTTTAAATATCTGCCTATGACTGTACACAGGTAAATAATTGCTACTAATCACAATCAACTTCCTAGGATAATCATCCTCTACAGACCTTAATTTTATTTCTAACATCTTTCTGTCTTCCCATGAATGAAAGGAATTTGTAAATAGCATAAAGTGATAGGTGAAATTCAGATGCATGGCAGCTCCATTAAAATATTCCCTGATTGTATTAGGTTACCTGCTGGCTCTATTACTACTTTTCAAAAATCAGAAATCAAAGACCAGAGAAATACTCTCAGCTTTGTAGTTTTTGTAGTGGGCTTCTTTGCAGCTTCAGAGAAGCTGCAACATTTTAGCAGTTCCTATCACTGACCTTACCTGTATTTTTGCAGTTTCAGCTTGAAGTTTTCTTGCTTTGATATAAATCATTGCAATGCTGCATCACCATGGAGCAAAATCACACAACACTGTAACAGAGAAAACTGATAACCTGGGCTATGGCTGATTATTATTCTTTGCCTCAGTAGAAGAAGGTACCTTGAAACTCAAAACTTCCCAGCACAGGATCCTCAGGCTCTGAATAGCTTATCAAGTTATTGTTTTTAAAGAAACGTGATGACAGGAAAACCTACAGCAGGCTAAAATCCCTGTTGCACATACCTCTTGCATGACTTGATACTGGATGTAATCATGAAAGGGATAATTTGTTCTTTATACACAAATTTTGGTTCTGATGCTATAGATAAGGTTAACATGAACCCCAGCTAACTCAGCATGCCTGGTTTAAAGGAGCTGATGCAAAGCTATTTAGTGGAGTACAAAACCATAGTGCAGATAGTTATGCCCTAATTGGACCATTTAGATGGCTTGCAGATATTCTTTGGTCATAAGAATGGGATCAGATTTGCATTGATAAATGCAGTGTAGAGAAAGGTCAGTGTCAGATTTACATATGAGCATACAGAAAGCAAAGACTTGTTCCTGGAAAAGTGACTTGGAAGGGAGAAGGTGAGAATAGGCTTGAACCAATTGGAACTGGTTCAATTGGGTCGAGGTATTCTCCTGCTCTTATTCTTCTGTGTTTAATGTATCTGAGCTATTAGTTTCAGAATTATTTAGAAAGCAACTTATAAAGATTTCCATGGTCCTGTCTAAATTCCTTAGTGCTTATTTTCCTTATAGGGTGCTGTTCAGCAGTGCATGGTGAATTCAACAATTTACAGGCTATTTCTTTAATATTCCTGGAGAAGGAATTCAAAAGAAAAACAGAATTATGTGCCCGATGTGTTTCCAGGGCAGAGTACAACTCTCCTTGGCATTACTGTAGTTACTGCAGCCAGACTTCCCGATAAAAGTCTTGCTTATATTAATTTGCAATAATGATTTGCAGCTTTTTTTCAGATTTGTTTTCCAAGCAGACCTCTTGAAATTAACGTTACAACCCAAATCCCTTTCTCCAAGGAAATTTAAACAAGAAAAAAAAACAAACAAGGATTTCTTATGCATAATTGTTTGCACCCCTTAAGCTTACATCGATTGCTGACTGCTGACAAGTGGAGAAACTACCTGTCCCTCAAGTTATACAAGAGCCCAAGTTTTGTCTGTTGTGACTCAGTACTCATATAACAGATTTTTCTCTCCTCACATTGTAATTCTCAGATGTGTTAGTGAAGAGAGAAAACTGGATGCACTGTGTCTCGTGGAAAAAAAAGCAAAACCTGGTGTAAAGCAAAGGTGGGCAATAAAGATTCAAGGTGAAGTAAAGAAGTGCTTACCCATTTCCATGATTTCCCCTTTATTATTTTATATTTGTACCCATGAAGGCAAACATTGCACTAGTCTCTGGGATGAAAGTCCAGTGTGAATAATAATCACCAGTGACTAGCTCTTTTAAGAGTGATTTCAGCTCCTTAGTGTTGCTCGGCCTCTAACTCTGCCTTGCTGCTCTGTTGAACTTCTGCAACACTTAGAATTGCAGCCAGAACAAGAGTTAGTATCATGGGAAACATCTTTATTTTCTTTATTTTTCAGCAGGATCTCTCTCTGCTTACCCACAAATACATCGGGAGATGTAGATGGGTGTCACTGGATAGAGTTACTGTAGCTTGAACATAAGATCACTATTGACCTTGAAATCCTAAGAAGTGGGCTCCATTCTTGTAAGCAATCGAGCTTGTACTATCTACAGTCTATTGACAAATGATTTATATATGGTTGTGTGGAGCACAATAATGGGATTTAAAAATATTTCCTAAACTAATCTCTTCCAGATCAAATGTACCTGGTTACAACTCTGCTGAAATTCTGTAACAAGATTATGCAATTATCAATACTCACGTTTCCTGCCTCACCTGTGCGTCCAGATCATAGTTTGGTGAGCCACTGGGTCTGGCATCATAGGAGTCAGGGAATAAGGAGACAGACCATCTCACACAAAAAAGCTAGTACAGTGGTCCCTGTGGTTAACATTTTCAGCAGAAAACTTACAGTGCTTCAAATACTCAAATGACAAAATGTAACGTCAGTTTTTGAGTCAAATTCCAAATCCTACCCTTATGAATGCTCTTCCCCCTACACTAAAGAAACACAACCCAACACCTTAAGATATGTGAAAGGAGAGTGGTTAGAAATATTGGTATAAGAAAACTGTTCCAGCAATTGCCTGAGATTCATGGGAATACAAAATTGAAATGAGAAATGGGAGACTCAGTTTAGACAAGTACAGATTCCCACATGAATGTCACTACCAGGTAGGTGAAAACCCTAGGTCTCCAAGCAGATACAGGAAGCATCAAAAGCCCAAGCTTTATTTGCTCCTGGGGCTGAGCTGCAGGGAACACCTACACACTACAAAATTGTTTTGATTTCCTCTTTCCCTTTTCCCGCTTCTCTGTAAGGGTACTTTGCTCATTCAGACCAGCTCTGATCCTTTTTTCCTCTTATTCTCCATCCTTTTTTGGCTTCTGGGCATCTTTAATATGCACAACAAAGTGTCAGTTTCATTACCTGCAATCTGTATTCAAGGATATCAAATTTGTGTAAATTCCACAGCATTGCACAATGTTTCCATTTAACCTGAATGAAATTCAAGTGCAAATGAGGTGTTAGTCATTCATGAATAGAACCCTTAATGTGTAGACATGTTTTTTTAAGGTGAATTTAGTACTCAGCAAAAGGTGCCAAAGTGACAACAGTGAAAACTGAAGCCCTCTACAAATTATTGCAAAAGCTATGATGAGGGAAGGCAAACCACACTGCTATGTATAAGTCTGCTGATAACTAGGAGTGTCTAGCACTAGAAATAGAAAGAAAACTCAAATATTGTATCTCTTTAAGGCTTCACTCTCTGTAAAGGGAGTACTAGTCCCTCCACAAATCTACTGTTTTGTGACACAACATTTCAGGGTATGGAAAACAGAAACACAGAGTTCTGAATCATTTCACTTAAGGCACTCAGTAATGAGATCTAATCAATGCTGAACATCCTAAGGGTTGAAATTCTCCCTTTTTTTTCCACAGATAGACTTTTGTTATACTCCCAGGATAATTTCCAATTTGTTATTATTAAATGAGTTTTGTCAACCTAAACTAATCAAAATGATTGCGAGTGCTAGAAATAAGCATTACTGAGAAGATTGAAACAGTACTTTCATACTGCAAATACTGCAAACTGCTCTTTAAACAAACACATAATTCTGAAATGTAAATGACAAGTGACACCTAGCCACTAGGGTGGATCCCGGCTGGCCATGGAAAGAAAGGCCTTTCACTCACTTATGAAGGGAGTGCGGCCAAGTCATCCCCCAGTTTCTCATCTGTAAAGCATAGCTGTAACTAGCCCTTAAAGCGGTTTGACATATATGAAAAAAAAAGAAGTACAAAGAACAACACATATAGTATTTTCCTGAAATACCTTTTATACTACCTATGCATAGGCAAGAACAATTCTGCATTTACAAAATACAGGTGCATAGGAAAAAGACTGATGGCCAAGATACGCAGGGAGACATTATGAAGCTGCACAGCTGATGAACGTAAAGACAGATGAAATTCAGTACGAATAAACAAAGACTGATGCACATAGGAAAAACTCCTAACTTCAAACATGAATTAATATTTTCTGAACTGATAATTGTGATTCAACAATAAGAATACATGCTAGACCCAAGGAAGAATTAGGTCAGTACTCATGATCAGTCAAAGCAGCAAATGAAGTTATGCGAATTTTTAGGAAGGAATAGTGACAAATCAGAAACCAACAGTATGCCTCTGAATAAATAAATCTATGATTCATCCGCATTCTGAATACTTCTGCAAATATGGTCTTGTTTCAAAAAGGTTATAGTCAAAATAGAAAAGGCCAAGTAGGCTAATGCACATCTGAATGTGGAACAACTGAGTTGTTCCAGGACACCTCAGCTTGGAAAAAGACAACTAAGAGACAATAGAAGAGCCTAATCATGAGAGCCAGAAGAGAGTGAAAGGGCATTGATTCCCAGGGTATCCGTTATTCACTGTCTCTCCCAGTACAGCACTGTAGGAGACAACAAACATTGCATGTAGCTGTAACTTTCTGATAGCTGAGAGCGGATAACATAAAGCTATAAACCAGGTAGTTTTGCTAGCACTGACTGCAATATCTGTCCATTCAACCCTCTGGTGCTTCTTACATGTATCTTGACACTTATCCTCACAGTATTCCAGAGAAATACAAGCACATTTGTGCACATATACCTGCATGTGTATTTTAATACAGTGCTACTGCTTTGAATTAATTCTTAAATTAGTTCCTCCCCACCCTCCTCCTTGGCAAATTGTAGATGAGGAAGGAGAGGGGCTACCAGCTAGCACTCATGGCAAGGAAAAAATTTTGTGTGACCATTTGGATCTTTCACCTGATTATCATAGTCATACTATCTCATTTTTTTAAATAAAACTAAAAATCCATATCTAAACAAAAGCTTTATTCTGCTATCAGAAATGAAACTTTATTCATAGTTATTAACTACTATGGAAGACATACTCCTTATATAAATACCTATAAAGTAATGAGTCTTTCCTGGAATAAGATGCATATTAATTAGATCCTACAGCACTTGAGAGACTTTGGTTCAATTCCCACCAGTAAGGTCAGGAAATGCATCCACAGTAGTTAGCAGCTAGTTTCAAGATCTCAATGCACCAAGCACGATGGGGTCATTCAGTGGAGCAGGTACCCCAAGGGAAGGGTAAAACAAGAGCCAGGGATTATTTCACATAACTGAACGGGTAACTCTGCAGCAGTGACGGACCTTCCATTCAGAGCAGAAAAGCTTGCCAGCATACTGTCCTTGTTGCCCACCCTCATTAGGAAGAATGTAGCATGTGAAGCAATTAATTGGATGATATTGGCTGGAACAAGATAAGAAGACTGGGGGGGGGGGACGGGCGGGGGTGTATGCATGAGTGTATGGGGGAAACACTAATATAATGGTACAGTGACAACACTAACATAGCCACACAAAAACATCCCTGCACAATTAGAGATAGGACCATCTCTGTATGACATAGGAGCGTCAATTCTGAACTGGGTATAATAATGCAAAAAGCCTTCTAACCCACTTGAATTTTAAATTCAGATGATGATTCACTATTATGGAATGATGGATTAAATATCTCATCTTTGCCCATGGACTGCTAATGATTCAGGCTCTAAACACGAGACATCTTTATGCAGAATATGGAATTTCCATGGGAACGAGATTCTCTGTACCTCTCCATGTTATTGGGACGATATTTTTTTTAATATATATTTCTGTTATTTTATCAATTGTGACAAAGCAAACTGATAGGAATATCCACTGTAGTCCATTAATTTTGTTTGGTTCTATATTGCATCACGGCATATAAGTAGAGCAAAAATAGAGTATACTTACAATAGATTTTAGAAGGTTTTAAGAACTGATAACTTTTTTTTAATGGAAGATAAGATTCTCCTCATGAATTCAAGTCATAAAGGCAGTTGTCTGGGAGAAAAACTGTTAACCAGGCTAAACAATTATTCTCTGATAATTTTTCACCACATAAGTAGTTGTGGTGAAAATAAATAATAATCCCAAGCCAATGAACACTCTCAATGCTTCATAGTACAAGACACACACCAGAAATGGCAGTTGTGAAGAGACCAATCCTAATGGGAAAACTGCTCCATTACAGTCCATACAGAGGTGCTACTCTATCCCCTGCAGCATCTGATGCTGGCTGCATGTAGAGCCATGCTACTGAGCTATCATGACCTCTAATCTGCTCTGGACTGGTAGTTCCTGGGTTTTCAGATCACAGGTTACACCAGCATATTGTCTGAATGAGTTCAGTGTTGTTTATCAACACATAATTTACAGGCAGTCTTTTTCTTAATGGTTTATTTGAAATCTTAGAAACTGCAATAACCAATCTTGCAGGCCAAGTTACTTTGTGCCCAATATCTATGAAATGATCAGGAATATTTTTCTTAATTATAGACATTGCCATGCAGACATGCTCATTCAAGCCTATATCTGTATGTGCACAGTAATCCTTGCTTGTGTGCTACACAACATGCAAGTGAGAACTGCTCCCTGTGCAAGCACAGAATACTGCTATTCGGCTCTGGGTAGCCTAGATAGCCAGACCATTTCCAAGTATGCTCCATAAGAACAGTGGTTGTTTTACCATGAATGCATGGAACATACACATTATAGCAACCCTTTTGTTACATTTATTGAATTTGACTTAAGAGAAATAGTAATCCACATACAGAATGAGGAAGAGCATAACTAACATAGGTCACATTTTCTCTTCATATGCATCTTACGTTTCTAGCTGCTGAATTGTTGAATAACTACATGGCCCGGGGGTGAGGGTCAATGGCATGGGAGTTTGAGAGGTTTTCTCCTAGATCCTTCCGGTGAGAGAGATCAGCTTGAGGAGCATAGAGACCCTGCGGGTGAGCAATCAGCTATGTGGGTATAGTTGACAATAGGGATGTGCTTTTTATAAACATAGTTCCTCCCCTGAGGAGTAAGAACTGCTAGGAAAAGACAGTATCCATCCAACCAAATGGAGGCAAAAATATCTCTACCATCAGGCAAACCTGACAGGCCCTGTCCTGGTTTCCCCAGTACAAAAAAGATACGGACATACTGAGACGAATCCAACAAGGGGCCAAGAAGGTGATTAAGAGATTGGCACATCTGTTGTACAAGGAAACACTGAGAGAGACAAGGCTGTTCAGCTTGGAAAAGAGAAGGCTCAGGAGGTCTTATAAATTCTTGACAGATAGGAGGGCAGTAAAGGAGATGGAGCCAGTCTCCTCTCAGTGGTATTCAGTGGGTGGGCAAGAAACAACGGACACAAGCCAAAACACAGGGTATTTCATTTAAACAACAACAAAAACTCAACACTTTTTGGAGGATAGTCAAGCACTGGAGCAGGTTGCTTAGAGAAGTTGTGGAGTCTCCATCCTTAGAGATGCTCAAAATGCAACTAGACACTACTCTGGCAACATGCTATATGTAACCCTGCTTTAGCAAGAGGTGGGCTAGATCTCCAGAGGTCCCCAGCCATTCTGGGCTATTCTGAATTAAAGTCAGTCTGAAAAATTCCTGCCCAGTAGTGATCAACTGCACAATAATTTATCTTTCTTCGGTACATATGTTATTTGCAGCATACTTTCTTCAGAACCTTTCTCATTCCTTTACTCCTGCCACTGCCATCCCACATTCTTGTTAAGCATGGTTTGCATGACTTGAACACATTTTCCCTGCCAGAGAGGCAAAGAGAGAAATCATTACAGCTTATGCTTATGCACAAGATTATAACAGCTCTTGATTATGCTGAGTCTCAGGTTGTGAATTGGAGGGAAGATTTTCAACATCCAGCAGCTAAATGTGTTAGCCATGATATTTTGTATGTGTACTAGAAAAACAAACAAATAAGCAAACACAAAAACACCACCTCTTTATGTTTGTTCATTAGGAAAATATTTGTTTAGCTATCACTATATGCTACAGCTCCAGTTTTACAAGCTATACATATTATGGATTTCAAAGCTAGACTTCTTTACCCAGGAATTTTACACTTAATTAGAAAATAATCTACAAACAACATTCTTACATTGCCCATAACCTCTTTGCTGTTCAAGTGTTTGTTTACAATTTTCTTCAGAGGAGAAAATGCAATTCATATCAGGCTATTATTGTAAGGGAATCTCATTTTTGTTCTTACAGAGCTATTACCTGAGATGTTAAAATTTAACTTACTTAAGTTATAAATACTATGATTTAATTAATAGTCAGCATTGTTTGGAAGGTTTTTTAATTGGCCTACAGGGAGACTTTCTGTATATATTAAACAGATCATGTGTCTGAATTGCAACTAACCCACCTTTAAATTTCCTTTGCACACATAAAACTCAAAACTGTTTAATATTTTTGAGAAGTATTTGGTTTTATTGTTCACATTAGGAAATGAATGTTAGAAGTCAACTTAAATCAAAATTACTGATTGGCCCTTGGTGATGTCACACCAGTGTCATAATGCCCAATAAATAAATAGGTTTGGCTGTTCTTCTTATTTTTATTTATAAATTCTGTTTCATAACAGCAGTAAGATGCTCCAGGCCATGCAGTTCTTGGGGATTATTGCACTTGTCAGGTGTTTAAAATCACTCAGTCCTTTGCCTGTGCCTTATAATACCACTGGAGGCATATAATCAACCAGGAATGCACTGCCTGGAGTGTCTTAATGCTTTATTATGACATATCTAACTTTCAAAATAAATTATTTATTGGGAAGCTTGAAAGTACCATAATGATATCCAATCAGTAGCTGAGAAATATATATGAAATCAGGACAACATATCAGAAAGAGAGAGACAGAGGATAGAAAAAAGTGCCAGCTCATCAGTCATCCCAGACTAAAACAATGTGTGCCTATGCCTATAGAAATAGTTGTGTGTGTACATAGGAGTGGATGCATTCATATATGTGCATAGATTTGTATATATTGAGCTTTATACAGTACGTGCAGTTATGAGTTCATAACTGACTGCTGATACAAACCAGGGACACTCTATGCTGAGTCAATATCCCAAGTTAAAAAAAAAAAAAGCAGGCTAAATAGTTGTTAATAACTTAAACCTCCTATTAAACAGAAAACCAACACATCCTGTACTGACTCAGTTAAGCCATTCAGTACTTAAGAATCAGCTTCTGTATTTCAGGGAAAGGAAGCCTAGCTATATCAGCTGACATTACAAGTTGCATTTCACATCATTATCATTACAATCGCTAAACTACACACATTATTCAATAGCAAAACAAAAGAAAAGAGTGTCAAAAAAAAAAAAAAAAAAAAAAAGCCAACAAACTAACATATCAATTGTATAATAACCAGAGAAATTCAGTACTCTGGGGTTTTAAATTTCTAAATTAAATTCCAATTTGTAAATTATTATGTGGAAATAAGGAACTCTACTTAGGCAATTGTGCTAAGTAAGAGTGCAAGCCCTGCAGGGGACCAAATTATCTTTTAGAGAGGGAATATGAAAGTTTTTTTGGAAAAGGGCCAGTTTTAGGTAGGGGGTGTTTAAAGCCTTGGGAGTTACTGTAGCAATAGAAAAGATTAATAATTTGCACATGTGAGACTCCTGGCAAGCAGGACGCAGCTGTAAAGAATTAACCCCTCCTGAGAGACATAAAAACATAGAGCAGCTAAGAAGAAAGGGTGAGGGGAGAATGCAAAAGTATGCAGAGTACAGATGTCCTAGAAGAGAAAAATATGTAAAGTAGGGTTGGAGAATGTATAGAGATTTTATTACATTGGAGAGGAGGATGGGATTATTCTTGGCAAAATTTGGGCATATGAGAAAAAATGAAATACCAGCAGAAAAGTGATTCTCTATTACTGCCAGTAAATGAAGCTAATCTGAATAAAAATCTGAAAGCCTGTAACTCCTTACTGAAAGGATACTCTAAAAGTGATCTGGACTAATACTAGACCAAACCGGCTTTGTTTTGGTGTTCATGCATGCCTGCCTCTGCTCTGCATGCTGACTCCATCATTCTTGTATTTGGGCAGGGTGCTGAAATACAGAAGATTCTTGCTGAAGGGATTGGAGGGCAGGCTCTTGTACATGCAGAAGTCGAGCAAGAAAAGCAGATCTAGGGATGAAGCATTGTGTGATTGTGGGTCCGAAACTGTGGAGAAACCCAGCTCCTGATATTTGTTCTTCCTGGCTGCCTACCAGATTAATTTCTACTGTGAAGGTTCAATTTTGCAGCTGCTTAGCCTGACAGAACTGCACCCCTCCCCCAGCCAAATTCAATAGGGCTGGTGCATGGGCATAGCATGGTTGCACCTTAATTCACATGATAACTCTTTTATAGTCTGGGACAAGGCCAAAGCAATCCAATTTTTAGGTTGTATTAGAAATTTGAGACTATTACCCTTCAAGAGGAGAAATTAGGCTGTAGAGAGCTGAAATACAGAATCTTTCTACTAGTCTTTAGTTGCTAAGTATTTTTTTTTCCCTAGGAAAAACAAATTGATAAAGAGAATGTTTGAAGTCATCATTAACAGAGAGAAACAATGGAGACAGTCACTTAGATTTAAACACAGCAACATCCTTTTCTATTAAAATAAAGAAATGGTTTTGAAAGTAATGCCTATTTAAATGTTACATGGATTATCTAGAATCCAGATGATGGATTTTCTTTTATTGTGTAATAAGCAGAAACTTAAATAGATTACCTTGTTTGGGTTTATTGTATTTAGATCTAATAACAAGCCTCAATCTCCTCTCCCAGCTAGAGCAGATTCTATTATAAAAAGAGAAAACTAAAAGAGTACACTTTTAACACAATAAATGTTTTAGTAGAGTACTTTTTGGGTAGTCCAAGTCTACTCAAAGACACCTCTGGAGACCTCAGAGAATAGAAACAATAAGTTCAGGAGATGAATGTGAGCCTATCCTCACTACTCTTCTTTTTCATCATCTGTTTAAGCATTTAATGATCCCACAGATTTCAAAATGGTCCCCTTCCTCTTCTTCCACAACTTGTGCATCTTCTCTAGACCTGTTCTATTCATTTTTTCTTACAATTTCCTGTATGCTTCCCATAGGATTTGATGCCCACTCCCCCTCATTCCTTTCCAAAAGCCTCCTTGTGTGGAGAAGACCACCAGATCACAAACTCAAGAACTGCTTCTTTGCAAGTATCGCTGCTCTATGACCTTTCTCCAGACCTCCAATCTAACAACCCCTCTTTCAGTGCCTACTTCTTTCAGAGATTCTGCTTCTGTTTATCCAAGCTACTTTCCTGATCAATTACAGCTGGCTGGAAATGCCATTAGCTCTCCTCCCTTCTGTTTGCAAATGTTTCTGTAAACCTCAACTTTCCATGACATCATGTCCACATGCCAACCAATGAGTTGAGGTTTCTGCCTGTCATGCTGTTATCCTTGGGTCCTTATATTCCCACAGATGTGTCCAGTCTCTACATTAACCATGGTCCATGCTCATTGGAACAGGACTGTTTTGCTGTGTGTTTGTGTGAATAAACAGTACAGGCTAAGTTACTGGAGCTGATATTTATGCAATCTACTCTATGTAAATAAATTTCAACCTGATTGTAAGGTGGTATTTTTTTGTGCAGAAAGATTTCTGTTAGAAAACAAACTTGTAGTCCAACTTGACCAAGAGAAGTTGATCCAAGGCATATCTTTGCACAGTCTCTACCTTTACTACAAGGCTAAATTTAAAACTCTAGAAGTCTTCACAAACTTCTAAAAGACCAATGTTCTGAGCTCATTGACCTTAAATGCTGCAATTAGCTGGGATATTCCTAAAGCTTCTGTTTGCAGGAAAAAAAAATAATTCTATTTTTAGAAATGGCATCATTTGTTGAAATATATGTCAATATTGTTGCCATTATAAACTAAAAAACAAGAACTATTCAACAAAAATTAAAACCAGATCTTGTTGTTAAACTTGCAGCGTATTTTTATATCCTTTCTATTAACTGGAGATTTATCAATTAGGGCACATTGCACATATGCTAAAACCCATGCACACACACATACATTCATGTCAGCAAAATTGACAATTAGCCATTCCAAGTAACACTGATGCTTTCAATGAGAAACCGCTATTTCATTTCCTTCTAAACTCAACAGACTTAACCAAGTGACAGAAACTTTCTCAAGTCTGATAACATTTTAGTCCTACATATTAGAAAATGTCAACTAAAATAATTCACTTCCTAAGAATAAGTATCTTTCATTGCTTAAATTTAATTTTCCAAATGCCGTGTTTCAAACTAAGAAAGGTCCTCTGTCCTTTAGCTCTTACTTACATGAGAATTCCAGTTCCACTGACGTGACTCCTCAACACTGGGTGTGATGTGGCTCCAATTTGGTCCTGAGCACCACCAGCCCCTGAGGTCATGTCCAGATCTCCTGCCAGAGGAGACAGGAAGCAGGAGAGCATGAGAGGTCCAACAAAACACAGCAGCAATAGCTATTACTAGCTGAAGGTGACCAGACGTTGAAAACGCGACTCCAGATAATTCCTTACCTTTCATAGCTAATATCCTCTGCTCCAGAAAGAAGGAAAGTAATGTTCCTTATTTTAGAGATCTTATGGCTCAAATTCTGCCCTCTGGGTTTCCTTTGGGAGATGCATGCAGAAGTGCTTCTGTCATTCTGCTGCAATGAAGATCTATATTACATATCTGCAAGTCTCCTCTAAACTATTATTGGGCACTCTAGTTGGAAAGCTAAGAGGAATATCTGGACATACCCAATGGTCTGTACTTGAGGAATTTCTCATGTGGAAGGTCCTGATGCCCTGGAAGCCTCCTGCTAACCATGGTGACAAAGAGATCACCAGCTGGGATCCTTTCCTCCGAAGCCCTTGGAGGCCATAAATTTTGATGGGTTGAGGCTGGATTTGGGTTTCCAACAGGGATCATCCCAGGAATGAGACAAGCTTCATTGGTCACAGGCATGAGAGGCTTTTGTTTTGAAGACCAAGAAGAAAGTCATTGAAGAAAACAGCTCCTGGATTTAGATAATGCGATGTTTTCTCCTCCCAGATGAGGACTAATGTGCTATTCTCACCACTATGATGTCTGCCATTTTATCTAGGTGCTGAGGGAAGAAGAGACAGAATTGTCTAGCTAGGAATTACTAACAGATAAGTTTCCTAAATCAATACATACTAATGCAATTCTTCTTTTAGTATACATATATAAAATTCATGGCTAGCAACTGCAGAGATAGCAATGGATAAGTTGACTCAGTAATCCCGTATGCCCTCCTAGACTATAAATATCTACGTAAAGGCATCACACACCAAAAAAATTCCCAAAGATTTCTAACAAATTCTGTGAGATTTCTTTCTATGAATTTATCTGATCATCCTTGACTCTTTTCTACTTTTGGCCTCTCTAACATTCCATAGCAGTGAGCTGTGATACCTACTCTTTTATGAAAAAGCGATGATCTTTACTTTGTTTGCTTTAAATCTATGCCCTAGCAATATTCTTATGTGTACCCCAATTCTTGTATTTGTGAACAAACCATCACATATGCCTTTCCTGGAAAGTTTTACTAAGTTTCTCATGATGAAGTAGGTTTGAGAGATTTGAAATTAATTATGAACTTTTTTTCAGAGTACTTTCGATTTTTTCAGTGTTGTTTTCAAATCTTCAAAATCAGAACTGAACATTTTTATATTTCATGTGTTTTAATTTCCCAGTTTTGTCAGTAAGGCACATGCAAATAGTGCAGACAGAATTCCTGTCACACAGTAATTCAGCCTGGGATTAAGTTATAGTATTTCCTTATCAACACTTCAATTCTGAAAGCAAATTCTCTATATAAACGTGCATATATGTACATAAACCGTATAGCTCATGGTATTTTATCTACATCCATAGTACCATTGCAGCTATGCAGCTTCAATCAATGCCAAAATCTCTTCACAATGTGAATTCCATGAATATTTCAGATCAATGGGGAAAAAAAACACAATTTAAATAACCATAAATTTTAAACAATCTGTGCCACAGGATACAATGATCTGATAGCCACCATAGCTATAGGGAAAAAAGGCAATATTTTTTCTGCTCTCTTCACCCAAACAATTCAGATTTTGCAAAGATGTTTTACTAAAACAGTACATAAAAGATGTGTGTTATTGCAACAGCACATTCCCAAATCTATGCACGGTCATGTCAAAAGATTCGTATGATTTTCACAAATGTGTCTAATCCATTTATGGAATTGGGACACAAGCCACTATATTTTCATTATGAGATTGTCCAAAATAAAACTGCAAATTAAGTACCTTTGAAACTGCTCAGTCAGGTAGTACAAAGGTGCTATGCTTGCAAAGGTTTCTAGATAGACATTTTAATTGCATTAAGTTGTGACTAAGAAATGAGGTTGGTCCTGAAGTGAATATATTATGTAAATGCTAAGTATTTGAAAGGAAAATTATTTTAAAAAATATAGAAATAAAGAAATCTTATAACTTGCATCTAGAAACAATCTCTTTCTTGACTATGTAATATAAGATTAATTTAAAAATATACAAGTAGCAGAAATATGTGGGAAATAAATTAAAAAGTGTAAGGAACAATTTAACACCCTCTAGAAGATGATACCAGCCATACACTAAAGATAAATAAGTGAAGAGATATGTTTTAACAAAGATTAATATAAGCATATGCTGACGTATTTCCTGGAACAAGGTCTGGAGGCCCTAGCACTTATCTGCTTGCAATTATGATTTATTTTAAGTAATTTCTCAATAAAATCTGTCAGAATGTTTCAAGGAAATCCATGCACACATCCACAAAAAGAAGAAATGTCAGTTCTTGTGAATGGAAAAAAAAAAAAAAGTAATTAATAGCAGTATCAGGCTCAAAGTGTAATTTAATGGACAGTAATTAGTTTCTATTGAAATGCATTTTTTAATAAAAGCTGTAACAGTTGTTTGTTGAAAGAGAGATACTTTATGCTCCATATCTGAAATCCATTTCCTGCCAACGTCTTTTCTCTTTCTAACACTGGGGGAAATGTTCTGTGAAACATCTCTCTCTTTAAACCTTGATAAAACTCTGGACTACGTCAAATGTAATAAGTTTTAGACAAATGACTGTCATCTTCTTGAGCTTGAGAGCTAGAAGAAAGCACAGCAAGTGTGCTTATTTGCATTAACCACATGCATCGGTGTGGTGTGTGTGAGGAACTCTAAAATAGCTGTTTTACAGTTGCTGGATAGATATTTTCTTCTTTCTCACGTTAAGAGGCTATAAACCTCAGAGATGTCTGTCTTACACAACTCATTCTACTTGTAATACAAATGGTTCCTTTGACTTAGTAACTTCTTCAAGATGCTCTTTTCAAAGGATGTGCAGAAAAATCCTTTTCGTGATTATTAATAATGTAGTTAATATGGAGAAAGTCTAAGAGTAAGTAGGGAAACATTTCTTTCAGCCTGTAGGGACAGGACTTAGTTGTGCAGTGGACGGCTGTAGTTAGTTTCTTTTTCTTAAGTGTCCCAGCCATTGAATAAAGAAATGATTTGAAAAGGAAATAGCATCTACACTATTTGAACTTGCCTTCTGCATAAAGCGTTTTAATATTTTTAGTGTATCTTTGACAACGGAAACAGACTTTAGCGAATACTGGTAAGAGTTCACTTTGTAATAGAAAAGTAGTCACTCACTGTGATCACTGTGTCTTTTTAGTATGCAGCCCAGAGGATTCAGAAAAAGATTACATTTACAATAATTAACATATATGTAAATGGAGATCATGGCTATGAATGATAAATTTTCATAGCAATTTAAACCTTGTTCAAATTAATCAACCATACAGACACTTGATTAATGAAAGGCAGCGTCACTTTAAAATGCAACATGTTAATATATATTACTGTTATCACTGATCAAAGAATCTTTAAACATAAACCAATTAAAACAAAGTTCAATCTACATTTTTTACTGGTTTAATTTCTGTAGAATTATAAGAGTATTATAAAAATTTACGTATTTTATTCTCCTTCATATCTATTTACTAAATTGACTGTAGTACAGAATCACACAAGTAATTCTGCTACTTCATTAATATGATTGGATTTGAAAACTACCAGATTAGTTTTTCAAGCTAAACATACACATAATGGCTGATTGCAAAGTGGGCAAAATACATCCAATTTCATTCTTCATTTGTAAAACCGACAACTCGCATCTCATCTTTTCTATTTTCAATTCCATCTCAGCAGACCAGTCGCACACCAGATCTGCATGATTGGGAGCAAGTAAGCTGTTCAGGAAGACTGCCTCTATGCACCTTCCCAGCAACACCTATCTTCTAAGAACAGCAAGGCTGGGGAGTTTGATGGCAATGCTAGATTCCTACAGAGATCATCCTGTGTACCCAGGTTTTGTCTAATTTCAGTTTCTGTTTTTATAACTATGGCATCCATGTCATACAGCTATACTTTGATTCAATGGAACATTTTCAGTCTACAGGGGCTGCTCCAAAAGTTATGCCTTTTGTTTTACTGTGTTGGGCCACAACGTGAGAGGCAGAAGTTGGTGGCAGTAGAGGCTGAACCTTCCCACCAATATTCCATTACATGTTGCTGCAGATGGCAGCATAGGGGCAGTCAAAATGGCACCTGACATGGAAGTGCAGATGAAGTAAAGTCACCAAATTCCTTCATGAGGAAAAAACTGCTCACACTGACACTGTCATTTGTTGAATGTTTATGGAGACCTAACGGTGGATGTGAGCACAGTGAGGCAATGGGGGGTGCATTTCAGCAAAGGTAGCAGCAACATGAACTACATGCCATGTGCTGGGTGCCCATGCACAGCCGTCACACAACAAAATAAAGAGCGTCTCAGTCAGATCATCCATGTGAATCAGCAGATTATGACTAGGGAACTATGATACAGAGAAGATGGTGGCATTGTTGGAATATTGAAAAGTTTGCACCAGGTGGTCCCATAAATACTCACACAGAAAAGAAAGAACACCATGTGCAAGTTTGTCAGGATCTATTGAACCAACAAGAGGTTAAAGGTGCCAGTTTCCTGGATCACATCATTATTAGTGATGAGACATGGTGTCATCACTATGAACTGGAGCCAGAACAGCAGCCCATGGAGTAGCAAGATGTAAATCCCCATTCAAGAAAAACGTTCAAGTATTTTGGGAAAGACCCTTCTAGATTTCCTGAAACCCAGAAAAACCCTCAACTCTAACCACCGAATCATGATGCTGACTAAGCTGAATGCTCGAACTTCCAGTGTTAGGTCAGAGAAGAAGACAACTTTTCTCCTGCAACAAGATGACAGCAGGCACTACACCTGTTTGGAGACCGTGGAGCACATTGCCAATCTTCGCTGGACTGTTCAGCCACCTCCACCAGATAGTACTGATTTGGAATCTTCTGAATTCTATGTGTTTGGGCTGATGAAAGATTGACTGCATAGGCAACATTTTCCTAGCAACCACACCATCAATGCAGTGAAACAGTGGGTCATCTCCATTGATGCAGACTTTAATGAGCACAGCATTCCGGCTCCTGCAGAATTATTGTTGGTGAAAATGGCTAATGGTGGTGACTATGTTGAAAAGAGTTGTTTGTAGCTGAGAATTTGCTCTGTAAAGTAGTGTTGTTTTGCTTTTTGTATCTGTCGTAGTTTCTGTGGCAATAAGGAGGAGGCAATACTTTTGGAGCAACCTATGTATTTTTTCATAACTTTATCTATATTTAACATAGATTATTTATTTATTTATTGCACCTCTTAACTTCCAAGCTGTGCAGAGTTCTTTGCTTTACCTCCTGATCATGAAAATACATATCATGTTTCTGAACTGAAGCCTTAATGAAGACTATGCTATGGCATGAGCAGAGAATATATGCTCAGGAGGGCAGCTGAAGTGTTTAGTTGGTCAGTGCTTTTTTATTCGAAGGCTAATTAATAAAAAAAGGTCTTTAACACACATCAGCAATTTGTATCTCCAAAAACTGAGCTTAATAGCTTCACTGTTCAGTGAGTAAGAGGTAGTAAAATCAAATTAAAATTATTAGTTTTATAAAGGAAGCAGAGAAAACTTACTGCTGAATTTGGAAAATGGAAGCAGTCACATATACATATATATAAACTATCTGTCTTTGTGGAAGAAAGAACACATGCCCAATACTCCTATTCTGATACTAAGAGTTAAGCATTTAATAAAATGTGATTGTCAAATATAGGGACTATAATTAATAATTTACCTGTTCAGTTGTTCTGTAGCAAATCAAACGTCTGCTCCTAAATACAATCCTTAGGAGAAGAAATACTTGTTTGTGTTTTCCAGGCACAGCCAAAAATACTAGTGCATTCCTCCAGACAAGCCTGTAGAGATGCAGCCCACAATAGTGATTGTGACAATATTCAGTGTGCAGAGTCCCATGGGAGGCTGCACTTATCTTACCAATTTATATCTTGCCCGAAACCTGTCTGCAAATCCACCAGCCTGTTGTAGCACTTCAAATCAGTGAAGAACTTCAAACAGAGCAGTTGTTCTAAAGAATCCTCAGTAAAGACCAAAACTGCTTTGACAACTGAGAACCTCCCAGAATTACCTGAGCAGCTAATGGCTTTGGCAAGCTGCAGACCAAATCACATCTTCTTACTCAGTACAGAGAAAAAGCATAAATGCTTGTTATACCTATGTGATACAGAAGCTTTGCTGCCTTCAAGTTTTCTGTGATTGGAGGAAAAAATCACTATGTTAATACATATTTGCAATAAATATAATTTGTATATTCATATTTTTCATACATTTTTAGCTTAACTTTTTTTTTTTTTTTTTTAGTTTTTTTTTTTTTTTTTTTGGTTTTTTTTTTTTTTTTTTTTTTTTTTTTTTTTTTTTAGTTTTCTACACATCCCAATATTTGACATTGGAGGAAAGTTTGTAAATACACTGCACTGCTGAGCCATAGAGTCTGAGGAAACTGAGACTGGACCCACAGCTGTTTCAACAAACTTCTGTTCAATTACACATTCTTCTAAAAGTGCTGCAGAAGGTCTAGCTAAGAACAGCTAGGCTTTGGAAAAGCTCTAGAGATGCTTCTCCTTGCTTCTTGACAGAGGGAGAAAAGTAAAAATGTTTATGGACGCCTGTTCTAAAATTCCTTTAAATGAATATTTAAGAAAGATGATGATTTCCTACACATTTTATAACTGCCTTTGATTTTCCCCTCCTAGTTACATGTTGACCTTTTACTCTCTCAATCTCTTCTTTCTCTGTGTAGTTGTTAAAGACAGACCACCTAAAGCTCTTTACTACGGTCTTATAAAGCCATTTGATTTGGAAAGGAAATGAGTGCTTGGCTGTTGGCTGAGTTGGGTTATCTTACACGTTGCTTTTCAGGTTGAATATTTGTGTTCTTGGAGACTATGAGGGATTTTGTACAGCTTCCCTCAAGAAGTGCCAATACAGGTTGCAGAAGGGGGAGTAGAAAACTGTTCGTTAGGGGGCAGTGGGACAAGAAGTAGAGGCAGTTTTCATTTTCCTTTTCATAGTACAAAAAACACTCAGCTCATAAGGCATAGACGTGTTTGTTGGCTTGCATTTTTAAGCATCTGTTTTACGAGCAAGCAGAAGAGTACAAGAGATATGGCAGTAGTTTAACAAACAAGGATCTATTACCTCTACATATATATAAATATGTATGTATATATTTTCTACCAGATTGCAACTTGTTTATTAATTGTGGAGCAGTAGTTTTTGTAACTGGAAAAAAGCAGCCACAACTTGGTATCAATCTTCTTTTGATGGAATCCAATAGTGTCTATGGACTATTTTGACACTTGACTGCCTGTCACCTAACATTATTGTATTGGTATCCAGTCTTACTAACTCCTGCCATAGCTGTAACAACTTTTAATGAAGGAGATTTTGAAACAGAAATATTGACAACTCATACAAGTCTTGCCTAAACTATGAAATGATGGCATTGACAACATTCTGACTGAGTGCTACAGAAGTGTTAGAAACATACATTTTTAATGCCTCTTTAGGAACAAAATGCAGGCTCCAAAAATTGTTCTCGACAAAATTGGGAATACTTGTTGGTATCTCAGGATCAGTTTTTAGTAAATATAGAAAGGTAAGGTCATTGGTCAAGCAGATACTTTTCCCCTATGCACCCACATTTCAAAGCTGGCCAGAGATTTCTTAGCCCTGGTTTCTCGTTCCTTTTCTTAAGCTGAGTAACATTTGAAACTCAGTCCTTCTCGTTCTATTTCTGTATTTGAATGCCAAAAAGTTGGACTCATATTTTCCCATGGTTTTGTATTGCAATTGAATACTGATAGTTTTTATTGCACTTACATTTACCAATTCTGTGAACATTTGATGATGTTAACCTTCAGGTGTTGAGCTCTGATCTGTGAGGACATAAACTCATTGTCTCTGTATTGAAGTTCCATCTTTACAATAAATTTTAAAGAATATCTTTGTTAGATTTCCAGGGAAAATCACATGAGTAAAGAAAAATACAAATTTAATAGATGTAAGGCTTGCTACTTGCAAGTTGAAACTGTAAATATACTAGTCACTAACTGGATTTTGCCAGAAGGAAAACTTATTCTATTTTCAAATGTCTACATAAAAGAAAAATGATACACGAGTTCCTGGCTGGTAACACTGGCTCTATAGGACACTGCTTCCCCTCAAGTTTCCTCAGTTCTGTTTATATTAAATCTAGTTAATTTTTTTTTAAGTGTGTGTGCGCAAGATTTTGAGCTGAAACAATCAACCTGAAAACAAGGTTGACTGTTTTAATTTCAAATGATGAAAAGAAACACATTCTTCTTACAATTCTAGATTACCTTGCATCCCATGAACTTTTGAATTATGAAAAAAGTTTGAAGTGCATGTGAATATATCTACCAGTCCCTGAGAAAAACAAAACAAAACAAAAAAAAAAGAACAAACCCAAAAACAAAAAAAACAACCCACAATACTAGTTTTTAAAGAAATCTATGAATTCTACTGACCTACATGAGTAGACTGGTGTACCACATGATTGCAGAAGATGGGTCTTTAGCTCAGCCTTCTTGAACAGGTTCTCCACCTTCATCTCTCTGTATCAGCATGGAGTTTTATAACCTTCAGGAAAGCAGAGTCCTGAAGCATATGGTATTTCCATGAAGAACTCCCCTTTGATTAGTCTGAAATTGCCCTTTCTGGAAATTCTAAGCAAAATGTTAAACCAATAGACAATATTCAGCTTGCAGCCAAAATACAGTGATCAAACACATCTGTTGAAATGTATTGAAGCATTTTGGTGAGATATTTTGAGATATCTTAGAACACAGCCAGCCAATTAAAGTAAAACATTGTGGCCATTTTATTCCCATTAACTCAAATTTCAACAATCTCTTTTTAGGGCTATTGTTAAGATGTCTGTGTTCTTAGTTTTTCTTTCTAAGTGCTGAAGGAAATGGAAGATTGTCCTAGAACTTCGATTACAGGACAACCCTGACTAAAATTGGCAGTGTAGTATTTGAAAATATTGTAAGTAGTTGTTTTCTGTAAAAGGTCTCTATCCCAGCAAAATGTTGCTGGGGAAAACATGCATAAATATCAATTTTTCTGAGTTTCTAACAGAAAGTACAATTTTCAGTGTCAAAGTCATAAGATTTATTTTTATATTTAAAATTAAAAAAAAATGTGAAATTTAAAATTTCATTAGGTATAAAGAATCAGATCAGTTTTACTGTATGTTATTTATAATTGAAAACACTTCATAAGAGCCCTTGCATTCCTATGCAACTTTTCCTCTCAACATTTTTGAAAGTGCCATATTTTCACTTATTCTTTATTTTATTGATCCACTGCATTGCTGTGATAATTTTATTTAGTCATTTAAGATCCCAGTATGCCTGTGGTTATGGATTTATTACTGTTGTCTTGAAGGCAGAAAAGCAACATGTCTATCAATGTCCCTAGCCTTATGGTGCCTTGGGAAAATACAGGATGATTTTTTTCTTAGGGCTGTCTCCCAGGAACTCCTGCCAAGCATAGCCACAGGCAGAGGAGTCTGCCCACCAAGGGTCCAATGAAGTTGAAACAGAGATACTGACATACTGAGCCATCAAAAGAAATCCACTAAGTTTGTTATCTCGCTTATTTTATGATAAATAAAATCATCTCATCTGGTTTCACTAGAATTATGATCTTGTTGAAATAGTTATGAGCTACGATTTGGAAGTGTCTATGTTCAACAAACCCTTTCCCCACTTCTTCATCACCAGCCCCAACTGTTTTCCTTAATCCAGCCAGTTTCTGGAGTCATCCCAATTTAAGTCACAGTTCCACCCAACAGATATAAAACAGTTGAATTCAGAGAATAAATTGAAAAAGAAAGTATATACTAGCAGGAAAGGCAAAACCCAAGGTTCTCATGTGCATAGCCCGTATCAATTTTTCTCCATGGTTGCCACAACATCCCTGAGAAAATGGCTGGAATTTCAGGTACCATGTACTGCTCCCAGCTGCAGCAAGAGCCTCCTACCACTGAGGTGCTTTCATCACTGCTTTTGCTAGAGGAACTGCTAAATGTCAAAAACAGTGAGAAAGTTTTTTGGTTTTGCTGTTTTAATTTCTTTCTTTCTTTCTTTTTCTTTTTTTTTTTTTTTTTTTTTTTTGAGGAAGAAAGGCAAATAAACAAATAAATAAATAAAACGGCCCAGACAAATCTTTAGTTATTCTTATGATGTATAAGAGGGTCTAGTTTGAACTCATATCTCAATAGATTACAATCCACATCGTCTTGCATTTGGCAAAAGTGCCAATTCTTCAGAGCTACAAAGAACAATATATACTTAAGTCCATTCTCACCTCAATCAGTCTGTCTGTGCATTCTGTGGGGGATTTAGAGGATGCACAGGTCATTGTATCAGAGAACTGAAGAGACATATTACAGTACATTATGCTGGGCTTCACCTGGACTGGACATACATGAAAGAGAATTCAGCTGCCACAGTTCCCTTTGTATCTCTGTTTTTCAAATTCTGAAAACAAGCTAAAAAAGAAAAAAGATCTCAACTTTTTAAAACCCATAAATCTATAGGACAGAGATATAATCACAGTTTAAAGGTAAACTATATTATTATTAATTTTTTGCACATGTGGACACATTTAAATGTTGTGTTCTAAACAAGATATTTATATGTTCACTCAAGAATTTTTGTCCACATTAATTGCATTACAGTGATTTAATGAAATGGTTTGTTAAATTGTTAGAAAAATAGATAATATCTATATCCATATGAAGAGAATATGGCATGTGGCAAGGTTTTAAGTAAAAAGACTATGGATATTTAATATTGAATTTGTATATGATTCAAAGGTATGTAAAATACAAATAAAAAAAATTCTGTAACAAAGAAAAGATTATGGAATAGGATTTATCACCCATTCAGGTTTGCATTTCAACACAACAGCCTCTTTCGGTTTTGTGTGGAACTGAATCTGAATTTAGAAGCCATATCTTCATGCAATCATGTTGTAAAGAACATCTTATGTAACTAAAGATTTAGGCAAGTACTATCCTTCCGCACTTGATTATTGGTCTATGCAGTTATGTGTGAAAAGCTTACCTTTGTCAAAACTTGCTGACCTCTGTAGGGGTCTTACTTGACTTCAAGCCCAGGTTTAAGAGTTGAATAGTTGGATGTACTGAAAGCCATCAGCTTCTATTACCTCTATGGAAACTGCAGACAGTAAGTTCCTCATACACTCTTGAAGTAAAGATACAGAAAGGTGTCCATGGGAAAGTAAGCAGATATAGTAGAAGAACCTGGCAAATTTGGGCTTAATTCTCTCAGCTCTTAATTTTGCTTGTTCAAGAGAAATGACATCACTTGTATATACACATATTTAACAATCTTTCACTAATGACAGCAAACAGAGCAAGCTCTGAGTTATGTTACTTTGTTGAGTAGTGGCATGATATGCACCATTATCTGTGTGGCAAATGAGTCTCCACACAGCAGCAGCTGCAGCAAAGGCAGCTTCCTTTCCATGTAGCACCTCCTCATCCTTAATATGCTTATTTTTATAAATTTTTTAATATATATATTATATAAATACATATATATATATATATATTTTTTTTTTTTGGCCTAGTACTCTGTTGTCTTTCTCTACTCATTTTAGATTGTCTTTATATTGTAAGGAACTTTTGTGCAAGAATTGATTCTGACATATATTTTTACAATGTCTACCACCAAATCAGGGGAAAGTAAAAATGTTCTTTTCCTTTGCAGTCAGTCTTCAGGTAGTTGAGGCTGAAAAGTTCTTAAAGTTGATGAATTCTGAAGAATGGAATAATCATTGCCATTTCCTAGAACAACATTTCCCCGTAACTTAAATTAACCGCATTGTTGTGAATAATGTAGCTCAGTGATGGCACTGAAGAAAGTAGATGTTAATAACGTCATAATGATGGCACAGTGCTTTGAGCAGATGGAATGATGGCTAGAGGCCCATGAACACCACGCAGATGCAGGAAATTGTTCCTGTTGCAGAAGGCCCCTTATCTCTCCATAGCATGTTGCTATGGTCCATCCTGCTGGATCAGCTACTGCGTAACTCTCTCAAAAGTTATGAAGAACACTTGGCTCTACTAGGGCCAAGTTAAAGCAGGCAGCAAAACATCTATCTGTGCACTGGTAGGACCAGGCCCATTCTGCTCCCACCCAGCACCACAGGCCTCCAGTCCATGAGCAATGGCGACTAATGGCAGCCGGCAGCCCCTGCAGCTGGCATGACGTGTCCAAAAGACAGTCCATGTCTGATGCTGCTTCCACAGAGAGCAGTTTGGCAATGACTGCAGCCTTCTGAACTCTGGTGTTTGTAATTTCAGGTGCCTACAACTCACGCAAGGAAGGTGGAGGGAAGCCTCGCTAATATCATCTGAACCTGCCAGATTTGCTTTTCCATATTCATTTATGTACAGTGATTAGCTCATTCTTCTCAAATGCCAGGGATGTATTGCTCACTAGAGGAACTTCAGTACCCAGCAGTCTTTAATGTAAAAGGCAAACCTTTCCACTAATGAGCAGTTTGTCTAGTGTTCTTAACCTTATCAGCAGCTCCTGAAGTGATAAAGGCCTAACTATTATGCACTGAAAGGTGTTGATAATTCTCAATCTTCATGCAGAAAAAAGCTTTTTTGTCACTTCTTAGAGTCTACTGTTAAACTTACCAGCCGGCTTACAAATTACCTTGCCTGTTCTGCAAAGCAGACAGCTGGATGCATTGGTGGGCAGTCGGCAGGTGGAGCCTGCTCTTGTCAGGCCAGAAATGATACCTGCTGCTTCACAGAAAAGGAACAGTTTGCCGTTTAATGCTTTAGAACTGTCCAAGGAAATGACCAGAGCTCTGAGTGGCTAGCACAAAAGAGGGGAAAAAATAAAGAAAGAATAAAGCTGAAAATAGAAACAAATGGGTATACAGCTGATGCGGATATCTAACCGTGGCACGATAGCTAGAGCAGACTGCTAGAGCTTCACTGTACACCCTGGGCCTGAGAAAAAGAAAGGAGCACAGCTAGTTTAGGCTTAGCTTTGCAGGGTTACGGAGGGAAGAACACAGGACATCATTGTGTCTGTGTAGCTGCAAGAGAAACAATAAAAGCTTGATCAGCTGAATGCTTAAATATGGCTGAATGTTTGATGAGATGAAGATGTAATTTTGTCTATGCTCCCCAAGGGTCTGGATTAAATATGACTACAGGGTCTAATCAAATAGCTAGTCACTGAACAACAGTCCCAACTGCATTTTTCATTCCAGGCATGCCGGGTTGCCCCCCCTTCTCGTCCAAGTACATTACTTATTCACTGGTTTGTCAGCACTGTGCATTATTAGCGCTTGAGAGATAAAACTTTAAGTGTTGCTCCCAATTAGCACAACAGTGACCACGCACCATGCTCTGTGCTTAATGCCTGCTCTCAGAGAGGAGCTGGTTTTGAAGGTCTGAGTTGGAGGAGAAAAAAAAATGAAACAGCTTAAGCATTCATTTTGAGTGGAGAGACAGCTCCTATTAACATTTAACAGCATTTGTGCAACTTGGTGCGGAGGTTATGATGCAAATGAGGAGGAATTAAAAGTGGCCAGGGGTTTGTCATTGATGGATTGCAGTCTGGCGGTGTTCACACTTCTGCCGTGTCCATCAGAAGCGATTACTGTGTAATTAAACCTTATTTCTCGACTCTTCAGTGCATAATTACTTTGTGAATGTAACCATCATCTAAAAAAGCTACCAAAATGCTTTAGCATTTAGTCTAGCAGTCATTTCCCTAGCTTGTGTCAGATATAACCATCAGACAGTGCAAAAGAACTGTCACTTTTAATAAGAGGCAAAAAATTAAATGAAACAGTATGCTTATTACAGGAAAATTAGGCGTTCAAGTGGTAGAGTCCTTTTCTGCTATTTGCATAATTTATTCTTTTTTGTCCCTCACACCAGAAGCTTCAGGCAATTTTCTTCACATTTAAATAGATCGCACATTTAAGGCTACTTAAGGAAAATTATCACTTTGCATATTTTAATTGTTGTGAAGAAAGTGAATAGAAGAGGTCTGCAGCTTGGGCTCTTGAGTCGGTCAGATGCTCAACTCTCTGATTCTGGAGCTCCCCACTGCTTCACTAGAGATAACCCTACAGTTCACAGCCATCCACTTGCATTTCATCAGCATGCAAATGCAGCTCCAAGCACTACAATAAGTGGGTCTTTGATATTTACAAACTAGCCACTAATAACTAAAATGTAATTTGTTTGACATAACTTTAGATTCTCTTATCAGGCTGCCTTTAAAAAATTAAAAAAAAAAACACCAAAAAAACCAACAACAACAAAAAAAACTCCACAGATAAGTCCTTTAGTTTTATGAAACCAAAGATATCATCCATTCAAACTGCAGCTTGCCCTATAAATTCTGAAAGCATTATTCGTAGCAAAATCGTGTCAGGTTCTCTCATCAGTGGAGTTTCAGCAGCACGTCTCTAATTTCATTTTCAGTTCTTTTGTTTAATTTCTGCTCCTCCCTACCTTAATCAAATGAAATGAAAATCCAAATAAGTGTTGGAGTGAGATGCCCGTTCTCCTTCTATCCACAGAAACACATCTATCAGTCTGATGCTATGCAGAAATGGATGTTCCAGTCATCAGGAGAAGGACGTACAGTTGTCTTACAATACTCAGTGTGATGATCTGGAAAGCAGGAAGAGAGAGAGAGAGACAGGGTTATGTTACAGCACTTTACAAAGCAAAAAGCTGTAAACAGACTGATGACTGTACAAATTCAGTTAATTATGAAGCTAATGAAAAATTAAAAGGGAGTTCTAATGAAAAATTTGATCAAATATTATTCAGATTATCTTTTCAAGTAATTAAGTGGTCTGGAACAAAAAATGTTCCCTAAGGTACATTTTAGCTTGTGATCTTTTCCATTCTGAGAAAAAAAATGCAATAAAGTTAGGAATGAGTAAAAGTCAATTTTCTTTTTGACAAGCCACTGTCTATAAGTATGCTAAGATATGATTTCATTAAATCAGCATCACTTTTCTTTTAATTTTCAGTGACATTTCCTTTGGTTACTGGTTATTTCAATAAATAATTAGCTTTAAATGCATATCAAAACAGTATTTAGTATCCAATATTTTGTGTAACATATGTTTGCAGAAAATAAAGCACCATTCATCTTTTAAGCCCAATAGACTAAGTAACTGCATTAGTTTTCTAACAGAAACAGAAATAGAAACTTCAAAGTGCCATTGAATCCTCTGATTTGGAAAACAAACAAAAATAATAATAAACATTATGAGTGCAGTTGGTGGTTTTTTTTTTTTTTTTTTTTTTTTTTTTGTTGTTGTTGTTGTTGTTGTTGTTGTTATTGTTGTTTTTTCCCTTTACCATTACATATTTTGGACATTGAAAAGAACCTGTATAAAGATGTTCATCCTTGTGATGTTCTGGAAAGATGTCAATATTTTCAGAGCACAGAAGAGCTAGAACAAAACAGAATCCAGTATTTAATGCTCATCTGAACAAATCCATGTATTGATCACTTTTCCTGTGTATTTCCAAAATGTTAACAAGCAGAGAAAAGTATCATGAAAAGTATCATGCTGAGTATCCTGAAAGTATCATGCTGTGCAACCTAAATACAGAATAAGTTCCATTTCCAATTCTGCCCCAGTCTGCACAGAATAAAAAGCGAAGTACCTTTTTTTATTAACTATTACGTTGATTGAGTCCTGTATGTTAATGCAAGCAATGCAATTACAGGAACTGCATGTGTGTGTACAGAGCTTTCTTTATTCTAAATTTAAACCATATCTTTTTATTCTTTGGAAACTACCTCTGGCCTCCCCCTCTTTGTCTTTCCAAGTTCTTCCAGATTACTGCCTTAGAAGGAAAGCAGCACAGTGAATCACAGCCTATCCAAGTCTGAAAGCACACTCACTCACTTCTACGCGGGATGAGGGAAGCACATTAGATTTCTCACAATTTCACTGGGATTCCAGCAGCTATTCCTCTCCAAATGGACAATATGGGCATGAACCCTGTGGCCTGGCACTGCACTTACCAAGGCACAAGAATAAGTGCTCAAATTAACGTTGCTACATCAGCTGCAGTGTTTGGGGCGAAGAATGAAAATCTTTGTGTCCTCTGTCGTAATAAATACATCATTAGCAATTCAATACATAGACACAACAACAAAAATTTAGTTGCCAGGCTTGGCAAGACAAATCGTAATTGCAAAACACTTTAATGCAATTATTATTACCGGGGAATTTAAAAATATATTAAAATGTCACTAGAGTGCATTCATCCCATTATATGGGCATAGTGAGACAATCAAACTGAAAAACCACTAAAAGCTTGAAGGACTTAATTTTGTCTGCATCCATGTTTGCAACATTGACCACACTGTGAGGTTATTCAGGCAGGTGGAGAGGAGGTTCCTATAGCTAATGCAGAGCAGTCACAACTGCAATTGTAAAGATGCCAGAAAAGCACCCTTTAGCAGTAACACTTGTTTGGTGCACGTCACACACTCTGCTCTGTGCTGGTTGGGCATGTCACTGCTATGCAGTGTACCCAGGCTGCAGCACTATGTTCCTGCCATCCCACAGGCAGTTCCTTTCTGAATGCTACCACCCTCTGCATTGTGCTTCACTTCCTGATGAGGACAGTCACTT